>NW_026683935.1:300000-509322 GCF_030247195.1 Topomyia yanbarensis | reverse complement strand
TTAAATGAAAGGTTAGGGTATTAGGACCACTTTCTTCTTCGGAGTGAGTTTGCTAAAACGCTTCCTACTGGTGGCGACTTTTGATTTTTTGAAAAATGGGCCGATTTTGGATAAAATTTTAAATTTATGCCTATTGAAGTGGTCCTGAACTGTCTTAGATTTTTTTCAGCATTTTTTTATTTTTCTGGAGATCCAAACGGAGAAGTTTGGTTAGTTAGTTTGTACAAATTTGGAATTATAAGAGCGGCAGGGCCATTAAAACTTAGTAAAAAGTGAAAGTTTTGGTGTTTTTCAGTATTTTTTCTTTAAAACTGGGTATCTACAAAATTTTAAAAGTACAGAAAACACTTTATATAGTTGAGCCAAATTCAGGGGCGTAATTTTGGTGAAGAAAGTGTATAGCTATGGCTAATGGGGTATGAGTTATTTAAGTTTTTGGTAGATAACCTTTGACATTTTTAGCAATTTATCAAAAATAATTCTGTTCCAAAAAGTAAATCAGTTCAAATGTGCTTTGACCACACATTGTTTTTCGAAAAATAGAAGGAAGATTATGAATAATGACGTTTTCTGTACGTCTTTAGTATGTCAGGACGAGGTTTAATGAGCAACTGATGACTTTTTTGTAACTTAAATTATAAAAATAATAACTTTGCTAATGACGCCAAGTCTCTAATTATTTTTTGAAGAGTTAATTCTCCATAATTACTTCTAGGAGGCACCTTCAACAAAACGATTGTGTCAGAAGATGCGCTGTATTCTGTTGTAAAACTTTTTCGAGGATATTTGCCCCAAATTTGACTATTTCGGAATTATGTGATCTAAACAGTAAATATCAGTTTTTCAGCACTCACCTCACTCTTCTGCATTTTTCTCCACTTCAAAGTTCCTAACATGAAAATAAGACTTTATATACTAAATGTAAGTACGTTAATCAATTCAGCCTTCAAATATACGCCATAACTTGCCATTAACTCGACATATTTGTTTAATTTTAGTGATTTTCAAACCCGCTAGGTGGCTATTAATATAGAAAATATTTAAAAAAAATCGTCAAATGCTCATAAAAACCGATTCTGATGTACTAGAGACAAGCGAAAAACGCCATTTTTCATCATTTTTCTTCTATTTTCCGAAAAATAATATGCGGACTAAGCCCACTTAAGTTGTTTTATTTTGTAGAACAGTGTTATTTTTTATGAATATCATAAAATGTCAAAAGGTTATTTAACAAAAACGTAAATAACTTATACCCCATTGGCCGTAGCTATACACTTTCTTCAGCAAAATTACGCCCCTGAATTCGGCTCAACTATATAAAGTGTTTTCTGTACTTTTAAAATTTTGTAGATACCCAGTAGGGTGTCCCAAAATGACATCATGTTAAAAAAGTCATCGGGCTCACTTCTTAAATGAAAGGTTAGGGTATTAGGACCACTTTCTTCTTCGGAGTGAGTTTGCTAAAACGCTTCCTACTGGTGGCGACTTTTGATTTTTTGAAAAATGGGCCGATTTTGGATAAAATTTTAAATTTATGCCTATTGAAGTGGTCCTGAACTGTCTTAGATTTTTTTCAGCATTTTTTTATTTTTCTGGAGATCCAAACGGAGAAGTTTGGTTGGTTAGTTTGTACAAATTTGGAATTATAAGAGCGGCAGGGCCATTAAAACTTAGTAAAAAGTGAAAGTTTTGGTGTTTTTCAGTATTTTTTCTTTAAAACTGGGTATCTACAAAATTTTAAAAGTACAGAAAACACTTTATATAGTTGAGCCAAATTCAGGGGCGTAATTTTGGTGAAGAAAGTGTATAGCAATGGCTAATGGGGTATGAGTTATTTAAGTTTTTGGTAGATAACCTTTGACATTTTTAGCAATTTATCAAAAATAATTCTGTTCCAAAAAGTAAATCAGTTCAAATGTGCTTTGACCACACATTGTTTTTCGAAAAATAGAAGGAAGATTATGAATAATGACGTTTTCTGTACGTCTTTAGTATGTCAGGACGAGGTTTAATGAGCAACTGATGACTTTTTTGTAACTTAAATTATAAAAATAATAACTTTGCTAATGACGCCAAGTCTCTAATTATTTTTTGAAGAGTTAATTCTCCATAATTACTTCTAGGAGGCACCTTCAACAAAACGATTGTGTCAGAAGATGCGCTGTATTCTGTTGTAAAACTTTTTCGAGGATATTTGCCCCAAATTTGACTATTTCGGAATTATGTGATCTAAACAGTAAATATCAGTTTTTCAGCACTCACCTCACTCTTCTGCATTTTTCTCCACTTCAAAGTTCCTAACATGAAAATAAGACTTTATATACTAAATGTAAGTACGTTAATCAATTCAGCCTTCAAATATACGCCATAACTTGCCATTAACTCGACATATTTGTTTAATTTTAGTGATTTTCAAACCCGCTAGGTGGCTATTAATATAGAAAATATTTAAAAAAAATCGTCAAATGCTCATAAAAACCGATTCTGATGTACTAGAGACAAGCGAAAAACGCCATTTTTCATCATTTTTCTTCTATTTTCCGAAAAATAATATGCGGACTAAGCCCACTTAAGTTGTTTTATTTTGTAGAACAGTGTTATTTTTTATGAATATCATAAAATGTCAAAAGGTTATTTAACAAAAACGTAAATAACTTATACCCCATTGGCCGTAGCTATACACTTTCTTCAGCAAAATTACGCCCCTGAATTCGGCTCAACTATATAAAGTGTTTTCTGTACTTTTAAAATTTTGTAGATACCCAGTTTTGAAGAAAAAATACTGAAAAACACCAAAAATTTCACTTTTTACTAAGTTTTAATGGCCATGCCGCTCTTATAATTCCAAATTTGTACAAACTAACTAACCAAACTTCTCCGTTTGGATCTCCAGAAAAATAAAAAAATGCTGAAAAAATCTAAGACAGTTCAGGACCACTTCAACAGGCATAAATTTAAAATTTTATCCAAAATCGGCCCATTTTTCAAAAAATCAAAAGTCGCCACCAGTAGGAAGCGTTTTAGCAAACTCACTCCGAAGAAGAAAGTGGTCCTAATACCCTAACCTTTCATTTAAGAAGTGAGCCCGATGACTTTTTTAACATGATGTCATTTTGGGACACCCTAGTGAGCACACACGTCAGCCTCGCAAGGAACGAAAAAGGTGAGCACAAAAGTCAGCTTCATGTGGAGTGTTAGAGAGTGAATCAAGGTGCGATAGAGAGAGCACCCAAGTAAGCCTCATACAGGACATATGAACACGTGAGCGAGAGTGAATGAGTACATCAAGTACAGCCATCCCCCCAGAAGTAATACCGAGAGGTAGTTCCTGGGGGGAACGATGGCGGAGCCCAATGGAGTTTAGTCGGTATTAATGGCAGCGTCACCATTCGAGCCCGACACGCCCCCAGTACACCCCGTGTGGTAGCTTGGACACCTACCAATAGCACGTGTACTGGGTTAGGACGTAAACGTCTTCTCCATTGTAAAAAAAAGAGGCCGCTCAGTTTCCAGAAAGGGATCTCGATGGTGGACGACATCTGCACAGTCATCGTGAGCGCGGAGATAACATTGAAGCATAAGAGAAGGGGTAATCGCTATCGCGCCATGGCAACGATCGGCGTGAAGTACGCGTTCAACAGCGCCAACTGGGTGGCTATCACCGTAGTGCTGGACAGAATGCTGGTTTCGGACTATTTGTGCAAGGTTCTGAAAAGTTACTTTCAGATCCGAGTATTGGCCTACAAGACGAACATGGGGCAGAGGTTGATTAGGGTCAAGGCTGGAGTATCTCAGGCCTAACGCACTGGAATATAATGTAAAATTGAGTGTTAACACCGCAACTGCCCCGGGGAAGTCGGCACCTGGGTTTGATGGTCGACGACCGATAAAATTACAACAGCCATGTCGACTATGTGAGTGTATGTGAGAAGTCTGCGAGGACAATTAACGTATTGGCATGGATCATACCGACCATCGGAGGAGCAAGATGCAGCACGAGACGTCTCCTGGTAGGTGTCTCATCCTCAATTCTGAGGTATGGCGTACTGCTGCGCTGCGTACAGAATATCCACGCACTATCATCGGAGGCAGTATGCGTTATTTCTAGAGTAATGCAAACGACTCCCATCTGCATCACTCTAGCTGAGGACGTGGAATGCTACCAGCGGAGGTATATACGAAATGCAAGGTCAGAGTGGACTCGTTGGCTAAGTGGTAGCAAGAGTGGGACAAGGCGCAGAAATCGACGCATCCCAAATGTGTCGGCCTGGATGCATAGAAAGCGTGGAAAGGTGAACTTCCATTTGACACAGTTTTTGTCCGGGCACCGATGCTTTCGGAAGTACGTGCATCAGTTTGGACATGCTTCGGCACTCCATAGCCCGAAGTGTGTGAACGGGCATGAGACACCGAAACACGTGATCTTCGAAGGCCCTAGTTTCGAATAAGTTCGAAAGGGTATGGATGACAATCGACAATATCGTCGGAAAAACGTGCAACGATGAGCATATCAGGGATGTGGTGAACATAGTAGTGACGAGTATACTCTCCGAATTGTAGAGGAAGTAGCGAAGGGAACAAAAAAGCCGCGCCGTCGGCTAGAAAGTAAAACAACAAATCTGGGACAGGAAAAATTGGCACCTTTAAGCTAACGCAAATGTGCCTTATCAAATAAACGAAATGAATAACAAAACATGAACAGGATATACGACTTTTGCTCGGCATATTTGCCGCATAATGAATAATACCCGTCTGATGATTTCAAAAGGGTTGTATCATGCAAATGCCAGCCCCATAATTTGGGGTAGCTCAGATATCAGCTTAAGGAGCACTGAATTGATGGAATACTTAAGCAGTACAAATCTGCATATACTCGACAGGAGAAATCGCCTAACATTTCCACGGTCTTGGTATGGAAGAGGTGTTAGATGTAACTCTCTGCTGTGATAGTACTGCGCATGAGTTGATAAACCGGCTCGTCCGAATGAGTTCGTTCCGTCGTTATTTGATCATAAATACTTCCGTCCTATTTTTTATATTTATCGTTGTGAATCCTACATTTTTACAAAAAAGGCTCGACCGACGAAAACTTTACACACTTGGCAGATTTTGACTACGGGCTGAAAATAGAAAGCAGCTTAGAGCTATATAGTTTTAACAACGTCTGAATGGGTGTTTAAAGTGGGCATCGTCTATTTTCATTTTAAGCAATGGATACCGTACATTTAAATTCGAGTAGAAACATACATTTGGCAAAATTTAGGAAACTGTTTATTGTGTGGATTCTAATGAAAAGGATAAATTAAATCTAAAATATGTTCTGTTTCATAACGTTTTATTATCTAAAAATAATACTTTTCTGAATATATAAATAAGAATTAAATAATACTTCTGGTGCATTATTCTACTAAGTACAACTTACAAATCAGGAATAGAATGTAAGAACAGACGTCTGGTTACCCCGAACTAACAAAAATGGAGGCATATCCTTTGTCAGCATTTCAAGCCAGGACATGTAGAGTGGTGCCGATACCGTACCCTGTAAAACATAGTTTCAATTATCGAACTTCAAGTTACATTCTATAACTTAACCCTCACCAATCTAGGCATAGGCATAGACATAACGATCAAGTTTGCACTGCTGGAATGCTCCAGCAGCATTTCACGTAACCTCAGCTGTCGGCTTGTTTTTTCCTGCAGTGCAAGCCTGTCCGTTTCACTAATCGGCATATGGGTGGCATCATTGTCCCCGAAGTTTCGCAGCAATCGCTGATGCATATCGACAGTTTCCTGTCGTGGAGAATCTGTAACGCCCTGTAACATGATGAGCGAGGAATAGTTGATTCGTAGTTTCTTGAGGAGATTTGCCATGCTGGAAGACGGAGGTGGGAATCAGTTTTGTTTATAGGAGTAAAAAAACTATCATTGGACCTTACTTTCTCTCTTCGACCTCTAGCTCCATCTGTCGGTTCGTTAGAGCAAACACACGAATCTTACACTGAGACCACTTCGATCTCATCGAGATGATGTACGGAACTAGCATCGTGAGACCGCCGTCGTCGTAAAGCCACCAAACATCGATGGTTCCTTTGGGCTGCTTGCGCTGGAAAACACTCAAACGATCTAGGATCTCCTTGGAAACAAACGAACCACCACGTGTAGAGTACACTATACTGTCACGGGCTAACCGTTGCATTTGTTGGTTGGGCAGAGGTGCTGCATTATACAAAAATTGACAATGAATTAACTTATCTAGTTGAATCATCTACTTTTGGCAGACTTACATGGCTGAGGAGTTGTCATCGTTGTGTGGTTGCTATCTGCATATGATTCGAGATTGAGGTTGGAATCGATGTGCATTAGGTTTTGAGAAGGTTTAAGCCCATTTACAGCAATAGTAGATATCCCGTGGAAGTTGTTGCTGCTTCCATTGCTAGCCGGCACGACACTAGGTGTAGAGACGATTTCGGTTTGCAAATGAGAGAAATCCAATCCATTTTGAAGACGTAGAATTGAAATTGACATACGGCAATCGAAGGCATCACTGTTAAAAGAAATAATGTAACGTTGAAAACCTTCGCAATGGTAATTATAATACTTACTGTAAAACATTATAATACGTTAGTAGATCCTTTACCGGACATGTCATCCAATCAGATTTGTAACCCATTAGAACGATGTTCGGCGAAAGTTTGCCAACACCGGAAGTTTGTATCAACGCATGAACACCTTCTTCGAATGAGAGTCCATCTATAGGCTGATAGAATCCACGAATGTTACCAACTTCCAGAAACTTGGTACATTGCGAATTTTGCTCCTGACGCTTCCGATGGGACAGTCGTTCCTTGATGATGTCTCCCACTATCATTAGAGAGTGGTTTTTCGTGATGAGATTCGCTAGATCGAGTAGAGGTGGACGATTCATGGGATTACCCGTCAGAACCAGTACCGAGGGATGATAGTTTTTGACATGATCTCCAATGGTTTGTAGTTTTAACGTGGACGAGAGTGCACTTTTGTAGGTTTGTTGTTGGGTGCTGGAACCCCAATTAACGTCCGGTTTTCTATAGACAACTACCAGGTATAAAATGAAGATGATCACTATTGTGACGATTGTAAAAGTGTAATTTAACATAAACATTATTGCGACGCATAGTATCGAACCAATTAGACTGAGCCAGGGATGATAGAAACGAAACGTTGGTCGCCATCCAAGTGGTTTGACGGTGGCCGCGTGGAAAGTACAGAAGTTGATCAGAGCGTACGAAGCCAGGTAAAAGTTGGAAATCATGGGAGCGATTGCATTGATATCTGCAATCAAAACGAACAGTGCGGATACTAGTAACACCAGTACATATCCGCGATAGGGTTCTCCGTGCTTTCCGTATCCTTTGGAAAAGAAGATAAGGCCTGGATAGATACGGTCAATACCGAGTGCTTGGATAATCCTGGGAACCGAAAGCAGATTTGTTAAAGCGGTACTGAGAGTTGCCGCGAAGCATCCAGCGTAAATGATGGCACTGGAGAGTGACATCAACTGCATCGCTGTATAGTCGTTGTGTAAGCCATAGTCGCAATTCTGCAAAACAAAACGAAATTGAATAAAAGTTTATTGCATTTTTCAAAACAACTTACATTTTCTGCAGTGCAGGAAACAAAAGTTCCATTAACCAGGTCTGTTATATTTCCAGAAGCATCTCGAACAGCGGCAGCTCCAGCGAAGAACACAAAAGATATGTAGGATATAGCTGAGATCAGCAAAGCCAGCAATGTTCCCTTGGGAATCGCGGATGCAGGATCCTTCAGATCTCCGCAGATGTTTGCTCCAGCCTGTACACCTGTAACGCTGGGGAAAAATATTCCGAAAACGGTGAAGAAGTTTTGGTTCACGTTTTCGCTGTACCGGTAGTCCGGTTTCAGGTTTTCCGTGAAAACTTGCGTCGAAAATCCCATGAAACCATGTGCTATTTCGTTGTCGGATCTTGGTCCTATTATCACGCCGATCATGAAGTTGAAAATGGCAACTACAATTGTAACTACCAGGATATTTTGTGCCTTCGCCTCCCATTCCATCCCGATTGCGCATATTACAACCATAACAATGATAGCAGCAGTTCCCACAATTCGAACGTCATTCACGCCACCGTCAACGATTTTTGTCCCGAACGATTCTGGAATAAAAGAAGACTTCCGATTACAAGTTCTGTTTTGTCTTCTGTGCTCGAAACGTACTTAACAGATCATTCAAAGAATTACAAAATCCAATTGTGTTCAGCGAAGCTGCTACCGAATTCGCGAAGGCAAACACTATACCCACAGATGCTCCAAACTCCGGTCCCAAAGAGCGTGAAATCAGATAGTAGATTCCTCCGCCTTTGACCTGTCCATTTGTACAGATAGCCGACAGCGACAGGGCGGTGATTACGCACACCAAGTAGGAGATGACGATGATGATCAAAGTATGAATGATGCCAGCCTGCGACACTACCCAACTGAGCCGCAGGAAAAGCATTACACCCCAGATGTTGAGCAGACATGGTATTAGTACACCTTCGATCCATCCTAGCTTGATACCGTGACCGTGAGCATCCGGTTTATCTTCCTCTTCTTTGCAATCCTGTAAAGACAAATGGGTAGATGATTATGAATTAGTAACCTAATAGAGTATTAAATGCATGGAACCATACATGTGACTGGAGCTAAGCCACAGATAAGACAAACAAGTACAAACTTAGCTTGCATAGCCCAATGGAGGCGCATAGTATTGAAGATCGCTTGAATGAAAAGTGTAACATAAAATTTATATTAGCACAAATATTACTCTTCCAAAGCACCGCTTAATCGAATGATAATAGGATCTGCTACGTTCTTAAAATATGATCGTTTATCGCAAGTATTACTCTTCCAAAGCACCGCTTAATCGAATGATAATAGGATCTGCTACGTTCTTAAAATATGATCGTTTATCGCAAGTGATCCCGTTTCCAGGCAACGAACCATTACCCAGTCAATCTACCACGTTAGGCACCATCTGACAATAAATGTAAATCAGTTTCACTATAAATCATCATTATCTATCAACCCGTTTAACCTTTCAGACTGAATATCTACAGCTGAAATCATGATACAGAACAATCTTCATCATCCGAACGAGACCAAGCGTTGAATTAAATTGACTTTTACACCACCATGAATTATAATTGATCTTTCCCATCCTAACGAATAGAATGTCCAATACAGTTCACATCGCATAGAATTGCAGTTGGTTTCTGCATCACCGAACTGTCGAAGAAAGTGTCTCGAAGTGAACAGGCTCCAAAAACAATGTAAATATGAGGTCACTCCATTATTAACTATAGTGTTAACGTTAAATATTTAATTCTTCCAACATGCTTGGGTAATCCCAGAAAGGCCGTGTGCCAAAAATTAAAACTAAATGGAAAAGGGTATCTTCTCCACCCGAAAATTCAATTGATTGCAGCAACTTATTTGATGTTTTATCCGAATGTGAAGCGGATGAAATTTGTAAATTTTCTCGCATTGTGCATAATGCCAATGAGAAGAAAACGCAATCACCTCCGCCTATAACAGTGATGATCTCCGACTTCAAAGCCTTTCGAACTGAGCTTTCGACGTTCCTTCTGGACGTGAAAGTCTCTTTTCAGATTGGCCGAAGTGAAGAATGTCGAGTTACAGCGGAGGAATTGATTGGCCACAAACGACTACTCCAGTATCTTACGGAGAAGTTATATAAATTTTATTCATGTGAATTCAAGACAGATAGACCATTCAAGGCTGTCTTGAAAGGGTTACCACAAGGTCAAAGTTTGGATGAAATATCCAACGAATTGAAAGATTTCTCCTTCACAAGTTATTCTTATGAAGAGACAGGCTAGCGGCGATAATACGCCAGTACGTTTGGAATTATCCAGGAGCTTTATTTAATTCATTTTAACCGTACTGAGGTTAATAATTTAAAAGTATTAGAAAAAGCACGTTTTATGTTCCACGTGCGAGTAAAGTGGGAACATTATAGACGATATGGAGGCAGAATGCAAAATCTGACCCAGTGTCGTAGATGCCAAGGCTTTGGGATTTCAAATGTATGATCTGTGGAGATAAATCGCACACAAAAGATACTTGTCCGGTACAAACAAAAACAAAAAAGTTTCAAATGCGCTAATTGTAACGAAAACCATATATCGAATTTCTGGGCTTGTCCTGTTCGAGAAAAAATTATAAATTCTCGTTCTAGGCAACAAAAACATCAAATAAACAATTTACCTACTTCTTCATGTACACTTCAAGAAAACAAGCCCAAACGTGTTAATCCGCTTTAAAATAGATTAACAACTTCTCTATCTATCTACATCACACCATCCTACAATGGTGTGTCATCTTATGCTTCAGTGGCAGGTAACAAGGCCAAAATAACGGCTACCACGCCTACAAAATCGTTTGCACCCAACGCTTCCTTTAGTCCAATGGAACTAGGTAGCGCAACGGAAGAAACATTAAAATACTTGCAAGAATCTATGTTACCTATGATGATTGCTATGTTAAATTCTACCTCCATGTTTGAAGATTTTCAAGATGGGTGGGAATTTGCTAACAAAATTGTAATGAAATTAAAGTTTAATATTGACTAGAAATTTATTAAATTGGAATGCTCGTTCATTAAAAACGTGCGAAGATGAATTTTTCAACTTTTTGAGGATACATAATGTGCATATAGCCGTTTTGACCGAAACTTTTTTAAAACCAAATATTAAATTGAAGAGTAATTCTAATTTTGTTATTCATCGTTTTGATCGAATTGTTGGATCCGGCGGAGGAATCGCAATAGCGGTTAATCACAGGATCAAACATTCTGTTACACCTGTCTGTCTCTTGACACCAAGGTGATCGAGAGTTTGGGTATCGAAGTTGAAACTGCTTTCGGTATCATTTTTATTATTGCAGCCTATTTGCCTTTTCAGTACACTGGCGAGCAAATTAATTTCTTGAAAGGAGATTTACAAAAACTCCTTTCAAGAAAGGAGATTTACAAAACAAACAAGAAATCGGTCGAAATTCTTCATAATCGGTGATTTTAACGCCAAATACCGATCCTGGAATAATGCTCGAAGCAATTCCAACGGTAAACTACTCTTAAATAATTGCTCTGCTGGTTATTATTCAATTTTGTTTCCTACGTGCTATTCGTCTGTAAGGAATCTATCAACAATTGATTTGGTTTTGGCAGATCAAAGTCACCTTTGTAGCGAATTGATTAGACATGCTGACTTTGATTCTGATCACCTTGTTCAAACCTAAAGAAAAGGGTAGATTCTGGCAACCAAACGGGATCCACAAATCTATAATTGTCATCTCTCTTTTTATCCCGTATCAGCGCTTATCACTGTTTCACATTACCCGATCGTTATCAGCAGGTAGTAACCAGTAGCTTTCGGACATGATCGTTTATTATATTCACCACTCGAGATCGCTATCGTTCAATATAGTAAAATGAGTTAGTCGAAATACACCCGTTGTTGAAACTGCATCAAATTAGATTTACTCAATAAATCAGTCGAGCAATAAAATAGAGTTTTGACTAGAAGTCATCGTGATTTTTCAATACCGAAGTTCTGTGACAGTGAAATTAAATTAGTTCAGTAACAGTAGCTAAAATCCGCCGGACAACACCGTGAGTGAAACTGGATGAAATCGTTCCCAGTTCAGTTCGTTGTTAAAGTTTCACCTTCGCACACGTGGTAGTTGTAATTAAATTGAAGACCGACACTACTGTTTCCCTCGGTCCCAAGGTAATTCTCGAACATTTTTTGGTCCTTCGAACCGGATTCTTGGACCGGTGGACCGTGGGAAAGTCGGAAAAGACAAAGAACGTTCAAAGGCGTCAGTGCTTCGACGCCATTGCGAACAGCGTGGGCACGCGCGGGTCCCATTGTAGTGCGACGGCCATTGTGCATCGTGAAGACAACGGCTGCTGTTAGGCAGTATTCGGTGATCAACGAGCCACGTGTTGAAAAGCGGATTTTCGGCGATCATCTCACTTGTGACTCAGGAAGGACGTAGGACAACTCAATGCCAACTGGGATCAACGAAATAAAGGGAAGTAATTTGCATGATCTGTGGTGTGACGCTAGCATGTTGGTTGACCCAAAAATAAATTTGAAAATGGTGTGTATCTACGGTCTTTTTTGATTGCATGTGACTTTCGGAGCCCTTGAGTTCGATTGACGGTTGGTCTTGGTATCTGCTGGTTTTTTCTGATTGGTTGTTGTTCGCTCGGTTGTTTTCCCTTGCTGCTGTCAACTTTAATACGGTCTGTTTCTGTCAAGCGCGGACGTGGAGGTATTTCGGTCGTAGTGAAGTGAGTGGAAAATAGTGAACTTCAGAATAATATTGAAACTAAACATAGACTACAGTGTGAATTGAATTTTTAGAGAGTGAACTAATTAAATAGATTTTGAAAAGTGGTTCGAGAGTGATTAAATTAAAAATGTCAAGTGAACTAAAGGATCTAAAGTTGCAGCAGCGACAGATTCGAAGCACGTTCGACGGTGTGAAGCAGTTCATCAAGGGATTCAAGCGAGAGAAGCATGAAGCACATGTCGAAACCAGATTGGAGATGCTAGAAGGTGCAATGAAGAAGATGTACACAATTAGAAGGAAAATAGATATGATCATGGAAGATGCAGAGGAGAAGGAGAGACAAGAGTCGAAGGAAGACCCAGGCAATCGTGAGGCTCGACTAGCAGCACTCAGTGAAAGGCGGGAAGCTGAACAATCTTCTGTCATACAGCAAGCTGAAGACACTTACTGCGAGTTGAGGGCATCATTGCAGCGACTGCTTGGCCCAACGGCCCATGCTTCAACGTCTTCGGAGTCATCAACTGCACCAGTACCAATAACTCCCAGTGCTTTCTCGAAGGTGAAGCTGCCAGAAATTAAACTCCCGAATTTTGGAGGCAAACTTCGAGATTGGGTCACGTTCCGAGACATGTTTATAAGCCTAATTCACCGCAACCACCAACTAACAGAGATAGACAAATTCACGTACCTTCGGTCATCGCTTGTAGGCGACGCGCTGCAGGAAATCTGTACTATAGAGATTTCAGCGGCGAACTACAAAATAGCGTGGGATCTGCTCCAGAAACGTTTCGAAAACAAGAAACTAATTGTAAAGGCTCACCTTGATGCACTTTTTGCTGTGGAACCAATGAAACGCGAATGTTACGACGGTTTGAGCCATCTGCTCAGTGAGTATGACCGGAATCTGCAAATGTTAGATAAGATCGGCGAAAACACTCAGAACTGGAGTACCATCCTCGTCTACATGATGTGCTCTAGGCTAGACTCTGTTACTCTCCGCCATTGGGAATCGCACCATTGTTCTAAGGAGGTTCCTACCTATGATGAGTTAGTCGATTTTCTTCGCAATCACTGTGCTGTACTTCAGTCGATTGCCCCAGCCAAACCCTGCCAGACAGAGATGAAGAAACCTCGTTTCACCGTCAGTCATTCTCACGCGACAACTGAAGCTGCCAATCGTTGTCCATTCTGTGGGGAAGGTCCCCATTCTGCGTTCAAATGCCAAAGGTTCCAAAAGATGAAGGTCACTGAGCGGTACGAGCACGTAAAGCGTCGTGGGCTGTGTTTAAATTGTCTCTCTCCATCGCATATGGTTCGATTCTGTACAAAGGGTTTTTGCCAATACTGTAGGCAGAAACATCACACGCTTCTGCACAATGGAGCGACGAACGGCGGAGCAGCTGCATCATCTATACCGTCATCATCTGCGCAGAACAGACCATCAATAGCGAGCACTTCACAAACACAACCACAGCCACAGTACCAGACCACACACAGTCACAACACAGCACCCACTACGAACTCACTCCCTGTCGCACACACGAACTTGCAATCACACTGTCACCAACCACCTACCACAGATCACACTTCCTTGGGAAACACCAACACATTGTCTGCTAACACCTACACTCCAGCACGACAAGTTTTGTTATCCACCGCCATGGTGCGAGTGATTGATCCTTACGGAAACGTCCAGTTTGCGAGAGCGCTTCTGGACTCATGCTCCGAGTATTGTTTTATAACCACGAATCTGTATCAGAAGCTGAACTTACCCGAGATGACCAGCTACCTGTCAGTTGCAGGAATTGGAGGATCGGTCGTTAAATCGACGACGATGGTAGAAGCAACGATAACTCCAAGGTCTACCTACATTTCCACATACTGCGAAAACGTCAAGCTTCATGTCCTGCCAAAGCTCACGTCCGATTTACCATTTCAATCTGTCGATATTCAGCAACTGTCTATTCCGGACGACATCAACCTCGCGGATCCCCGATTCAACGAACCTGGCCCGGTAGATATTATCATAGGAGCAGAGTATTATTATGATCTGCTTACAGACGGAAAACTGAAGCTTTCAAAAGATGGACCAACGCTGCAGAAAACAGTTTTTGGTTGGATTGTATCAGGTCGTGTAGCCAGTGGTACAGCTAGAGTTTCCAGAACCATTTCGTACCCGTGTGCATCGCTCGATCTTCGTGATCTACTTACAAAATTTTGGGAACTGGAATCATGCAACAGCAAGAGCACTTTGTCAGTGGAGGAGTCGACGTGCGAAGAATTTTTCGATCATACAACGGTGCGCGATAAAGATGGGAAATTCGTTGTCACTCTTCCAAAGAAAGATTATCGAATCAAGCAACTCGGAGAATCAAAAGCCATAGCGACAAGACGATTTCTCGGACTGGAGAAACGACTCCACCAGAAACCTGAGTTGTTGCAACCATATACTGAATTTATCAGCGAATATTTACGGCTCGGACACATGAAGCTTGTGTCCGATGAAGTTGAACCAAACCCAGTATATTATTTACCGCACCACGCGGTCTTGAAGCCAGACAGCACTACTACTAGACTGCGTGTTGTCTTTGATGCTTCGTGCAAAACGACTAGTGGCATCTCCCTCAACGATGCGCTCATGGTCGGACCCGTGGTCCAAGAGGATCTATTATCTATCTCCATTCGTTTTCGGTTCCACCGAATGGCTATTGTTGCGGACATAGAAAAAATGTACCGCATGGTAAAGGTTCAGCCGAGCGACCAGCATTTCCAACGAATCTTGTGGAGGAATTTTGCTGATGAACCAATCCGTACGTATGAGCTAACTACGGTCACGTACGGAACTGCATCCGCTCCATATTTAGCAACTAAATGCCTTCAAACGCTGGCAATAGAAGGAGCAGCTAGCTACCCTAATGCTGCTAAGTCTCTAAAGGAAGACTTTTACGTCGACGACATGTTGACAGGAGTGGACACAATCGAAGATGGAAAGTTGTTGGTCCAGGAGATGGTAGAATTGACCGAGTCGGGAGGATTCACCTTGAGGAAGTGGGTGTCTAACGAACCACAACTCCTAGAAGACTTGCCGGAAAACTTGCTCGATGATCGCACCACGCTGGAGTTAGATTCGTCCAGTTCACCTGTGAAGACCTTGGGATTGCTGTGGGAGCATCGGTCCGATAGATTCATGTTTCGATCACCCACATGGAACGATCATTTTCCCATTACAAAACGAATCGTCCTAGCCGATGCAGCTCGTCTATTTGATCCTCTTGGTCTGATTGGCCCCGTGATAGTACAAGCCAAAATCTTTCTTCAGCAACTATGGAAGCAGAAGTGCGATTGGGATGAACCACTTGCAACCGAATCCCAGAACTTCTGGCTGGAATATCGAAGAAACCTCCTTGCGCTGGAATCGCTTCACGTTCCACGTTGGACAGGATTCAGCACTACCTCCGTCAGTTCAGAGATCCATGGGTTTTGTGACGCCTCGGAAGTCGCCTATGGAGCATGTCTCTACCTCCGGAGCACATCGGCCGATGGATCAGTCACCGTACGGTTGATCACGGCGAAATCACGGGTTGCACCACTAGAAGATCCAGATCGAAAGAAAAAAAGGCAATCAATCCCTCGATTGGAGCTCTCGTCGGCCTTACTCCTAAGTCACTTGTACGAAAAACTCGTCTGTAGTATTCAAACGCCCATGCCGGCGTATTTCTGGACGGATTCAATGATTGTCAAATGTTGGCTGTCCTCGCTTCCATCCCGTTGGCAACCATTTGTCGCCAACCGCGTGTCAGAGATTCAACACATTACCAGATCAGGTGTTTGGAATCACGTGGCCGGTGTGGAGAACCCGGCAGACATAATTTCGCGGGGCATGGCGCCCGCCCAACTTCAATATCAGAAGCGTTGGTTTGAAGGCCCACAGTGGGTTAGTCATGACCGCAGTACATGGCCCATAACCACAGAAGTTCTTCTAGAACCTGACCAATCGTTGCTAGAAGAAAAATCATCAGTGACTCTTTCCACTCGAGCAAAGCCACCAAACGAACTTTTCTCGCTACGCTCGTCATTTCCAGACCTTGTTCACATGACAGGGTGGATTCGTCGATTTGTGTACAATACTAAAGCAGGCAGTGTATCACATAGACGCAGAGGTCAATTATCGTTCGTCGAATATGAGGAAGCAGTCACCGCTTTGGTCCGGTTGGCGCAACAGGAGAGCTTTCCGGAAGAAATCAGTCATTTAGCAAAAGGTCGACAAGTGCAATCGTCGTCCATACTTATTAGTTATGATCCCCAGCTAGTAGATGGAATCATACGCCTGGGTGGGCGGTTAGCACACGCGCCCATCCCCGAAACCCGCAAACATCCCATGATTTTACATCATCAGCACCCTCTGACCAAACTTATCATCAGTCACTATCATCGGAAATTGTTTCACGCCGGTCAGCAGTTATTAATAGCATCGGTCAGGGAGAAGTTTTGGCCCACTCGAATTCGGGACCTCGCTCGAAGAACAATTCACCAGTGTGTGCAATGCTTTCGGAGCAAACCAAAGGTACACGAGCAGATCATGGCAGATCTGCCCTCTGTCAGAGTAAATCCAGCAGCCGTGTTTCAGAAAGTAGGCGTAGATCTCTGCGGCCCGTTCTATATTCGTTATCCCGTTCGCCGCAGCGTTCCCGTGAAGTGCTTTGTGGGTATCTTCATCTGCCTCGCAACCAAAGCAGTGCACATAGAGATTGTCGCAGACTTATCTACGCAGGCATTTCTCGCAGCATTTAGAAGATTTGTAGCCATCCGCGGCAGACCACGTCTGGTGATGTGCGACAATGCCACAAACTTTGTGGGAGCAAACCGGGAGCTTAAGGAACTCCGCCAGCAGCTCAATGACCAACAGTTTCAATACTCAATGATTCGTGCAGCAGAAGATGATGGAATCGAGTTCAAATTCATTCCGGCCCGATCCCCCAACTTCGGAGGGTTGTGGGAAGCGGCTGTGAAATCATTTAAGGGTCATTTCCGTCGTACAATTGGCAACAATCCATTATCGTACGATGAGCTTCATACCATAGTGCAACAAGTAGCAGCAATATTGAACTCTCGTCCTTTGACACCGTTAAGCAACGACCCGCATGACTATACAGCCCTAACTCCCGGGCACTTTCTGACTGGCAGACCACTCACCGCTGTTCCAGAACCGGACCTACAAGATATTCCGGAAAATAGATTGGCGCTTTGGCAGCGAAGCCAAGCTTACGTGCAGCGGATCTGGCGAAAATGGAAGACGGAATACTTATCGAGTTTACAAGCCAGAACAAAATGGACCAAGAAGCGGGACAACATCAAAATCGGAACGATGGTGCTTGTCAAGGAGGAAAACTTACCTCCCCAGAAATGGAGATTGGGACGTGTGGCGGAAGTGTTCTTCAGTACCGATGGAAACATACGCGTCGTGACTGTCCGCACCAAGGATGGTACGTTCAGGAGGGGCATTGCCAAAATTTGTGTCCTTCCCATTCGGGACAACATCGAGTCTCAACACGAAGAGAACTAGTTCTCTTCCAACAAGGTGCTTAGGCACCGCGGGAGCCTTCAAACGAAGAGCTCCCGCAATCCAGTTAAGTTATTTTTTCATCATATATTTCAAAAAGCTTAAGGAATGTTCATCCTCCATAGCTAGTGCTGTTTACGTCCCGGCCCGGGACGTCGATACTTGAAGGTCATCCAGTCGTCACATTTCCAACCCGTCAATCGCACTTTATCTATGTCATCAGTGTCGTCTCCCCGAGCATGTTTTCTCGTCACGGTTATGGTGCACGGTACCATTCATACTAGTAATCACATCAAATTTCGTCACATCATGATAGTACTGCAGCCTTATTATCCGAATAAGTTTCCCGTCGTGCAATGGGCCCGTTGTACGAAAGCAGCGCCAGCAATCGATTGGTCGTCAGAAGGTTTGGCCAACCAACTCTGATGGTCATCAACAGCTACGTTGCAGCATCGCAGACATCCCAACAGTACATGATGATTCCACTCTCGTGCAGTATCCTCGTCGGCGTCATCGGTGCAATCGGCACCCGTGGAGGCCAGGAGGCCTCCACTCCAGGCGAGTTCTGTTAATGTTCTTAATTTCAAATTAAAAACCACCCTACTTTTACTAGAAAACATTTGATGTGACCTACCTGCATCCCGTGGACCACGCCAGAAGGAAGGATGACGGCAGTATGATGCACTTCTAGCAGCAAGTTCGAGCACAATAACAGCAGTCACTCAATTATCCGAAATTGTTCCTGATCAACAAAGCTCATCGATGGCAACATCAAACCATCGCAAACGTCGCAACTGATAATCCGAAAGTGTTCCAGTCTGGAGAGTAATATTCTCACCGGTTTCCATTATTCCATCGAGACGAACCTCCAGTGTAGCCGGTACGTGTCATCACATCGCAGTGAAGCAACAACAAAATTGAAAAACAGAATTGAATTCATGCTGAGACTGTGTTCAAATGATGAACATTTACAATTGAATCGTGAATTTCAAAATAGTAGTAGAAGATAGATAGAGATAAAAGGTTAGAGTAAAAGAAGCAGTGCAGTGCAAATGTGTCAGGACAGATTTGATTGGAATCCCTATGATTCCAAGATGGGCGGCATGTTCAAACCTAAGAAAAGGGTAGATTCTGGCAACCAAACGGGATCCACAAATCTATAATTGTCATCTCTCTTTTTATCCCGTATCAGCGCTTATCACTGTTTCACATTACCCGATCGTTATCAGCAGGTAGTAACCAGTAGCTTTCGGACATGATCGTTTATTATATTCACCACTCGAGATCGCTATCGTTCAATATAGTAAAATGAGTTAGTCGAAATACACCCGTTGTTGAAACTGCATCAAATTAGATTTACTCAATAAATCAGTCGAGCAATAAAATAGAGTTTTGACTAGAAGTCATCGTGATTTTTCAATACCGAAGTTCTGTGACAGTGAAATTAAATTAGTTCAGTAACAGTAGCTAAAATCCGCCGGACAACACCGTGAGTGAAACTGGATGAAATCGTTCCCAGTTCAGTTCGTTGTTAAAGTTTCACCTTCGCACACGTGGTAGTTGTAATTAAATTGAAGACCGACACTACTGTTTCCCTCGGTCCCAAGGTAATTCTCGAACACACCTTTCAGTAACTTTTTCACTTTCTCACGAAGCTGTTTCCAATCCCATTAGCTCAGTTTTAAATTATCACAAAGCGAATTGGGAAAGGTACAAAACTTATATTGAGAATAATTTTAATCATGATCATATTTAAAAAATATAGCTGACATTGATACGACATTACGAAATTTAAGTGATTCTATAGTTGATATTAGAAATTTATCAGTACCAACAATACAGATAAAATTTAATACTCCTATTATTGACGACGATATTCAACTTCTGATTCGCTTGAAGAATGTTCGAAGACGTTCTCAAGAATCCTGCTATGAAATGTATCTAACAGAATCTGCAAAAGGAAATTAAACATAGATTCACACTATTAAGAAATGAAAATTTTGCGAAAGAGGTTGAACAAATAAAGCCATACTCTAAACCTTTCTGGAAACTTTCTAAGATTCTTAAGAAACCTCAGAAACCAATTCCACGTTTAAAGGAAGGTGACCACATACTTCTTACAAACGAAGAAAAAACTCGAAAACTTGCTCAGCAGTTTGAGAGCGTACATAATTTTAATCTCAATGTTGTGAGTCCTATTGGAAACGAAGTCTCACGAAAATATGAAAACGTTTCAAATCAAGTATTGTCTCTAGACATGATTGTTGAAACAAACTATGATGAGATCAAATCCATCATGAAAAATTTAAAAAATATGAAAGCTCCAGCTTATGATGGAATTTTTAACATTCTTTTTAAAACCCTTCCCGAAATCACCATGAGATACTTGGTCAAAATATTCAACAAATGTTTTGAATTAGCATGCTTTCCTGAAAGATGAAAAAATGCCATGGTTATTCCTATTCTAAAGCCAGATAAAAACCCAGCAGAAGCATCTAGCTATCGACCAATTAGTTTACTCTCTTCTATTAGTAAATTATTTGAAAAAAATCATCCTAACTAGAATGATGTCACATATCAATGAGAATTCTATTTTTCTTCCTGAGCAGTTTGGATTTCGTATTCGACATGATAAAGGCAAATATCTCAGAGGGCTAGTCCACTGGAGTTGCTCTTCTAGACATCGAAAAAGCTTTCGACAGTGTTTGGCACAAAGGATTAATTGCCAAAATGTGGGATTTCAATTTTCCAATTTACATAATAAAGATAATTAAAAATTATCGTACTAACCGTACCCTACAGGTTTCTTATCAGAATTGTAAATCTAATAAACTACCCGTTAAAGCAGGCGTCCCTCAAGGATCAAGCGTCGCACCAATCCTATACAATATTTTTACCTCTGATCTTCCAAATCTACTTACAGGCTGTAAAAAGTCACTTTTCTGTGATGATACTAGCATCTCAGCCACAAGTAGAAGTCTTCGTATTATCTGCAGTCGACTGCAACGAAGCTTGAATATTTTCAATGATTACCTGAAAAAATGGAAAATTTCCCCTAATGCGGCAAAAACACAATTGTGTTTCCGCATAAGCCAAGAGCTTCTTCTCTTAAACCAAATAATAACCATATTATTAAAGTCAATGGTTTGAATTTAACGTGGTCAGATCAAGTTAAACACTTGGGTTTGATTTACGATAAAAACTCACTTTTAAGGATCACATTGAAGGAATCTAAATAAAATGCAACAAATATATAAAATGTTTATACCCTCTTATAAATAGGAATTCTAGGCTCTGCCTAAAGAACAAACTATTAATTTATAAACAAATATTTAGACCGGCAATGCTATATGCCGTGCCAATATGGGCAAGTTGTTGTGCTACTAGGAAGAAAACGCTTCAAAGGATTCAGAATAAAATTTTGAAAATGATTTTGTAGCGTTCTCCCTGGTTTAGCACAAATGAGTTGCACAGACTCGCAAACATAGAAACATTAGAAATTATGACGAACAGTATTATAAGCAACTTCCGACAAAAATCGTTGCAATCACCAATTGCAACGATTAGCTCTCTTTATAGTTTTTAAGTTAGTTTATAAGATTTGTTTAGCTCCTTATTCACATGACAAGTAGGTTTAAAACTTCCTACTGCAAAAATCACTTAACTGCGAAAGCATATTATATCTTAATACTAATATACTAAATTAAAAATGTAATGCAAACAAAACAATATAATCAAATAGAAAATAATATATAAAAAAGTACCGATGATGACATGGACGAGAACGATAACGCGAGAGAAGGCGGACTGCACGACCCCCAAGCGGCTTCACCGCCAAGGAACAGGATCTCAACACACAGTAGCAAACTGCGTCAACAAGATCTGGCAGATAGACATTCTTAATTCTTTTTTTATTTTTACTTATATTGTAAAAACTTAAAAGATCCATGGCTCAGTTGTGCTAACGCATTGAGCCGTGTCAAATAAAGCTTAATACAAAAAGTCAATTACAGACAAAATACTGCTCTATTTTATCTGTAATCGACATGGTTCTCAAAACTTTCCAGCAAATAGCACTCTTCCAACATTCTTTGGGATTCCACGGAATGTAAAGGAATACCTTACTCTGGTGAAGGTTATATGATTTGACCATATAACGGAAGTCCCCTGCCTTATCACTTATCTCCTTTAATTTCTGTTTCAGCCAGGTACAGATTTGTTCGTTATCCGGAGAGAACCAAATAATATCATACCTTAAATCAAACACACTGAAACTGGACATGAATGAGTTAGGAGCGATTGAAAAGAAACACTCGTGAAGATTTTTTTAACAGATCGTTCTTCAGCGCAATAGAATAGTGACCTTTCTCCAACCTTGCTTGCATAAGTATTGAGACTCGAAACTATACAATGAGCCGAAGCATTGCTGAAAAGAGCATCTCTGCGATGGTGCTTCTTTTCTTTGATTTTGAACAAACTTTTTCCCTTTTTTAAGGAATTAGAAGGAACACGCTTCTCGCAACTGCCAATATTCACACTTGATGTTGTGGGAAGTGACTCAATGTTCGATTCACCGAAAATTTGAAAAGGTTCAACGCAAAGGCGTTGTTTACTTATTTAAAGGCTCGCACAGAATGAAGCCGATTCAACCTATCGAACATGTCACCGGCTACCTATCGTGCAAAGTAAACAAACATACTTCTTTAGCTATGCCCCCATACATGCTCCTAAGGGGAGTATTGTTATTGTCAGGAAGAATATTGCAATAATACGAGTGAAACACTATTTGTTTATATATTTACCTTTTCTAATTTCTTATATTGCTTACAAAAATCAACAAGTTAACAATAACGTGATGAATACATATTTTAATTGATTCTTCGAACCTCTACAGTGCCATTGAACGACTATCAGGCTTATTTTCCATTGATAGATTCGCAAACGTTATTGTTCTGTCACAGTTACATGGTTTTGTTACTGTTCTATACGAGTGTCACGTTCATCCGAGATAAATCCGCTTCAAATGACCTGAGTCCTGCGTTGGCTCGAATTCTTTGAATAAATTTAAACACTTTAGTAATTGATCAATTAGCATTCAATAAATCAGATAAAATAATGTTTGAAATGATTTTCGCTGGGATGTTTCGTTTGCCACGATAAAGTGCTTAATTTTTCATTCAGTATGAATTTATTCTGTGATTTGATCGAAGTCACTCAAAGTTACAGTAAATATTCCGGTTGCCAGAAAAAAAATAAATAGTCTATATTCTACGCAGTGTTGCGCATTCCTTTGTACGGGACTCTATATTGCATAGAGACTCTAGTTCAACGGTTTAATAAAAAAGTGTGGAAATTTACAGTCTAACAAAATCCACAAAATTAAATGCAATTTTTTACTTCAAAATTGTATTATCACACAGTAGAACTGCAAGAGTTTGCTACATTTAGACGTTTAAATGAACAAAGACGATGTACTTCTAATCAGGTATCGAAGGTTCGAGCTCGTTGGGTACGAGCCAATTTTCGAACTCATGTGTTAGAGCAGAGAGTTACATCTAACACCTCTTTTCTGCAAGATCGTGCAAATGTTGGGTGATTTCTTACATTAAGGGGGTCCCCTACTCTCATGGTTTCAAAAAATCGATTTTTTTTCTTTGTTTAATTGCAATCTATATGTATCTTAGGATACGCAACAGAATGGATTTGGTGAAAACCATATTCCTTGGCATGTTTCTGGGAACCGAAAGGGTCCATCTCAGCCCGTTTCTGAAATACTAAGCGCAGTGCACCACGATGGCGCTGGTCTATGGAAAAATCATTGTTTAAAGAATTTACCGGTCCATTCTTGACGGTTTATGAATATGTGAGCATCTGTGAATAGTTCCTTGTTTTTTGGGGACGAGATAATCGTACGGAAGAAAGAATGCGTCGGGTATGTTGAGAAGCGTATGGGAACGAGATTACGAAAACTGAAGAAAGAAAACAAAGGTATCGGTGGGATAGGAAAGGGAAAGTTGAAGGACAAATCAATCAGTCAGCTAATAAAATTTTATGGACTGGCGATTTGGAGAAACTCAAATTCTGTAGAGCGTATGCGAAATGCAATCTGGGCTTCCCTTGAACACTGCTCGTCATCTAACGAAAATCCCCAACATTCAAAGTGTTCAGCTGGCGAGGACAGTTGGTGCAAGTGGTGTCAGATTCAGCCATTAGAGCTTTAGAAACTTTCGAGCATGTCAGGATCTACGAAAGTCTATCATCTAATGATGTATTAGAAAGATGCTTAGGAGCTCACACCCAAAACATCAATGAGTCTCTGAATAGTCTGAATCTGTTCCTTAGCGCCAAAACACATGCACAAATTTTGGCAGGCAAATGGTCAATGTTGCGACTTATTTGGCAGTAAGTATCTTCAACCAAGGATTTTCATCGATTTTACAAGCTATGGAGGTGATGAGAATTACCTTGGGGACTGAAGTTGAAAGATGTGCTACTCGACTCGACAGTGAACGTATAACTCGTTCTGAACGCAAAGTCGGTGTCGCGGCAAAACAGGCCCGAATTCAACAGAGAGTGCAAAATGTGCAAAACCAAGAACATTTTCGTGATGAGGAAGGTGAGCCCTGTGGACCCGATATAGTAGATTATCTAGTAAGTTACTACTATTGAGCTATACACCGTACTTTATCTTTAAACGTGTTTTCCCGGAAGTAATGTTTTTCAAACGGCCAAAAAATAACGTAAATATTGGAAAGTTTCACCAATCGTTACATAACTTTTACATATAAGAAATCCCTCTCGTCTATACATAGCCAACGTGACTATGATTATAAAAAATATGAGTTTTTTGATTACAGATTACCCAATTTGCCACAACTTTACTTAAGCGGGATCCATATAGTTTCAACATCAAAGTCATCAATGAAGTTTCAAGGTCGCGAGAGATTTTTCTTTTCATCTTCAAAAGTAAAATTGAAAAGTCAAAACATGTATCTTCAAAATAAAAAAAAGTTTCAAAATCCATTGAGTAGATGCTTTACAATTTGTTCCCAAAAAAGTGCTCAATTTTAGGCCTCGCGAGTAGAAGACTCCCTTAAGTATATGCAAATTTATGTGGTGGGTATTTGCATCACCGCTGATTATGAGTGGAAACCCATTTCTGCGACAGTGTGATATAGCCCTTTTAAAATCATCAGAAGGTGATGATTTATGGTACATCAAATATGCCGAACAATTGACGTTTTGCCTGCTTATATTATCAACAGTCATATGGACTGTGACAGCATAAATAACACGTGAGGTTGCATAGAAGATATGCGTCAATAGCACTATTCACAAGTTTACGTGCACGAGGCATTTCACATCGATTGTTTTGTTGTAAGCTACGAAGACGGGGTTAAGTAGCATTCCAACAAAGAAGTTTCCTTCATGGAAATACGGTTCTTGAACCTATGGAAGTTTTTCCTTCCTGCAAAAGGTTGGAAAATAAGCGACCGGGGGCCAGAGAAACTTTTTATTTTAATATTATTTTTGATATTCAAACTTAGGCTTTACAATGAGTCTAGTTCACATTTTTACCACCAGTGGTACTTTAGACATTTAATTTTTTCAAAAACCACAAATCAATCTCAAATCAACCGGGGTAGTTATACCAATTACAATTTGAATTTGAGTGCTGACAAAGTCTTTCTTTAAGCGAATAACTTATAATTCCAGATTCTACCAGAAACAGGTGCGAGAGATATAGTGAAACGCTGACTAAACTTAGCAGTTATATGATCGCTATGAATCACAGATCACAGATCATAATCCACAAATCGAATCATCTCTTCCGATAGCTCTTTCTTGTAGACTGCACTAAAAACATCCGAGAGCACCAATATGGAAGAGCACCAATGTCATTTGTAGCATTAAAGCGTCAAGTCCTGTAGCGATAGAGTGAAAGATTTTGAGATCATTTGTTTATAACAATTTACCAGGTTTGATATGGCTACATATATTTTTGCTAAATACAAATAAACTAAGCGAGCCAAGATGAATACTTTGTGGGACGCCATATAGTGACTCCTGCCCAGACGAATTTGTGTCAAAATTATACACATTGGTTTATTTGGTTAAAATTTGGAGTTTTAACTAATTTTGGTCATTTTTTTTTTGATCGTTTGTATGTGAATCTATCTAAAGACAATGGTCGTTAAAGAGTTAGTATACGCGTCAGTAATAGTGATCAATCAAACCTGTTAGCGGGAATGGTTTCCCAAAATTAGCAAAATCAATTTTTTAATAATATAAATCCAGCCTATCATCTCACGTCGAACAAAACAGAAGCAATGCAAGATACAGTTTTGAAATCTATTTGTTGTATGTTTCTGATCGGGTAATAGGCCTATTTTTGCCATGTACTTTATTATCCTACACAGCTGAAGTCGTTGCATACAGAGTAGCGTCTGAAATCATCGTCCAACGCATTGGCGCCAATTGTAGGGTGATAATTGAAGCACTCGATTCGAGTTTCGTTGCATTCAAACACGAGGAATGTTACCATTTTAGACCATTTTCGTTACTATACTGTTTCTTAGAAACGAAGCGAAGATATTGATGCTACTTTTTACGTATTCCGTTGATCGTAGACTGCGTAATTAAAGGGTTCTATATGTTGTGCTGGCAAAAAAAAACCTAAAACAATACTGCAGGAACAATCGTCACCATTGTAGAAAAAATACAAATCCCATAACTTTCAGTTGAGCGATTCGCGAGATATCGTTGGCACCTCAAGCAACGAAATAAAATGCAGCATGGTTAGGCGAACTCTATATCTTCGATGATAATAAATTTCTTTTGTTGAAATAGTTTTATGAGTATTTTATAATATGCACAACCTTGCAATGAAAATCTTGTTTCAAAAAATTTTGCTGTCTTGGTTAGAGAAAATGATGATTTCTAAAATAATCTTCTCCTTAAGTAGACCTACAACCTATTCGAAAATATCCGTTAGAAAATCTAATTTGTGAGATTGTCTGGACATATTCGAAAAATATTCGTCTTATACTTCTACCATTTGTTCATGTCACTCACAATCTGAAAAAGGGCAGATATCTATAGGTTTTCTGTTACTTTAAAATAAGACACAGTGATAGTCGTTCAAATGTCCCGTTTATAGAATAAACCTTCATTACTGACATCATCTTCTCCCTCCATCGTCAAGCGAGAATTATTTCTGAACTGTTTCTGAAGGTATAATATAAAATATTAGAGACATTCTTTCGTGGCGTTACAACGATTTGACGAATCTTCATTCGACAAATATGTTATAACTTTATCAAATGAATGCCTACATCAAAACTTATTACAGATTCGGAAAGTAAATAAAATTTCACGAAAGATTCAATCAACATTAACTGAACATACTGGAAGAGGATTGTTTTATGACCGATAATGTAACGTGACGTTACAACGCGTGACAAATTTGAACTTTCAACGTATTTCAATAAAAGTCAAATCATCAAATTCTAGTATATTCAGTTTATGTTGATTGAATTTTTCGTGAAATTTTGTCTACTTTCCGAATCTGGAATAAGTTTTAATGTAGGCGTTCATTTGATAAAGTTATAACATATTTGTCGAATGAAGATTCGTCAAATCGTTGTAAACGTCACGAAAGAATGTGTCTATACGTTATGCAAGATGTCTTATAACATCTGTTATCTCCATGGTGATCTCGCCTACTGTAGACGGTTCTTAAGATTGAACAGAGAATAAAAATCAATCAGCAGTACTGCAACAACATTGTAATAAGCTGATTGATTTTTATGAAGATCTAACACACGGTGTGGGAAAAACTGCTTTTTTCGTTTTCGATTTTTGCCCATTCTCTGTCCAACCATAATCCTAGTAACGTCCGGTTTTACATGTCACTTCAATTGAACATTCAACATCTTTGGTGGTATCGCTGCCCAACCACATTACATCAGTTTGGTGTTTGATATCAACGCAGCATAACGGTTCTACTGTTGATCATATTATTTTGTTATGGAAGAAATATTTATATTATGACTAGCTCACATGGACATTAGTCATACCTAAGCTGCCCCACTCTGACGAAAAAATCCGTACACTGTGCGAACGGTTTGTCTGAGCGTGGTGAAAGATTACGCTTCGCACGGATTTTTTCATCAGAGTTGGTCAGTTTAGTCATACCCTATCCACACTATCCCTTTCATGGGTAATGTTGGACTTCTTCGTATCAGCTCATCTCCCCTAAATTATCCACGTTGTATATGGACAACCCGGTATGAGTAATATATACTATTCTACTGATACAACAGTACAACGTCTATAGTATGGCACGTCATCTGAACCAACCCGGAACGATCTCATCAACCGGTTTATGACATCGACGATCATGTCGAGGGTGATCCCAAACATGGTCGTATCTATTAACTTTTCAACCATCGAGGCAATCTCAGCTCAGCTTTCGTGTTGAAGTTCGACATTTCCGGGAAAATCAGATACCAAGAGTTTAGAAATAACAAACATGAGTTCAAGTGGATGTCGATTCTCCCTCGTCGGAAAAATAGTATCCAAGATAATTATCGTTGGGATAAAAACATGCATTTCGCCTGGATACTAGAGTAAAAATTTGTATCAGTTGTATCGAAATGTGGTTTTAAATCATGATCGGGAAATGTCGCAATTAGATATAAATCTTGAATTTTTGTACAATAAAATATAGGATGGATTGTAGCTGATTATATATTCATATTATATTTCACTTACTTTGCTGCAACACAACTGCTGCACGGAAAATTCAAGTTTTCAACATATTTTTTTTCTTTGAAATCAATTAAAAAATGAAGTTTTATTGAAATATTATTACGGGGACGAGATGAAATTAGTATTATTCCTTCACAATTTTTATTTTATGTTAACGAACACTCTTTATCAACTTCTGGACAAATGTTTCATGTTCATCAGATTTTTTAGACACTTTATTCCAATTTTTTTAAACTGCAGAATATTCCCAGTTAGTTGACCAGTCTTTCTCGAGACACTGTTAACAATCGTCCGATGAGCAATTGAAATTATGTCTTTCTCACCGAAATATATACCCTGTTCCATGAGAGGAATTCCACGAAGATCCGTCCGAAAATCTTTAAAATCGTGACCGACCATCTTAGATTCCAATGACACTTTACACGTTTCACCGTCATGCAAGATTAAACTATATAGCTGAATCATATGTTGGTTGTTTTCATGTAACTTTCAAATGGTTTACAATATCGCCTTGATGTCAAAGAGAAAGTTGCACGAAAGTTTACGGGCCTTTTGAAAAACCTATTATTGTTGATGGAGAAACGCGACTAACTTATGAAAAGGTCGTAATAAAACAAAATAATTGTGTTGTTAAAACAAAAGTTAAAATATCTCGAGAACTACTACATTTTAGAAAATTTTTGTTAAGAGCATTTCGATTTAAAATGGCGTTTAGAATCATATTCAAAAAGAAAATTGTATTTTTGACTGCAAATAGTAAGAATTATAAAAAAAATGTCAAAAGTTGTTGTTAGGAAAACTTTTTTATTGAAAGCTTCTCCATGATCCAAATACACTAAAAAGGTTGCTTTTACGTCTTTAAAACGATAAACATTAAATTTTTGACATTTTTTGATGGGGTAACGCGAATAACTTTTAAAAAGAGCATAATTACACGAATTAATTGTTTTTGAAGTAGCAAAATTTCAAATATCTCGAAAACTATCGCATTTTGGAAGATTTTTGTTAAATGCATTTTGATTTTAAATGGTGCTTAGAATTATATTCTGTAATAAAATTACAATTTTGTATGTCAATTAGTATGAAATTTAAAAACATGTACGAAGTTATTGTTAGAAAAAACTTTTTTACCGATTTTTTCTCCATCATGCAATCACAATCAAAATGTTTCTTTTCTCTTTAGGTTTTTGGTAACAAAATATAAAAAAAATTAAAAAAATGGGTTTTTTCGCAATTTAAATTTTTATCATAAATTTTTGTTTATTTGAAAAATGACAACATTTTTTTCAGTGTATATTTTTTTCAGACAGAAGTATTCATTCCCTGTAACTTGTTCTCAGATAGTTTTGCTGTATAAAATACAGTAATCGAACCAAAAAATTTTGAAATTCATACACGTAAAAACGTTTACGCCCTTTTGAAATATTACTCTTGTATCAAAATATTCCAATTGCCAGAGAATATCATGGAGATTCATACAGCGAACACACCTGCAAAGTTTCGTTCGAATCGACGATGGTCATATTTTGCGGTCTGCCGGTTTCTCATGGAATCCCTCATGACCTAATTGACAGCGTTTTTGGCAAAGTGAGCCGATGCTTAATACGACGAAAGCAGTGGAGGGGTACTAATGTTTCGCATATAAAGGCAGCAACCTCTTCCGCAGACTCTTAGATCGATTAAATTCCTCATCTATAGTTTCGATTTTCGATAGTGTAAAAATTGTGGACTCCAAACTACAGGAACATATTACATGCCATACCAGAACTTTTCGACCTAATCTATCTATATTGACTATTTTTCAACACTTTTCGCGACTTTTACCGCTGATCAAACATTTTCCGTTTAGCACAACGTCACACTCGCAGCCGGCATACACGGGTGCGGCTGAATGAAACCGGCCGCGCAGCCCAGTTAGGTAGCACCGGCTACTTAATGTTTGTTGTGCTTATAGTACCGCGTGGGTAAAACTGAAAACATCTGAATTCGGCCGACTCAGATGATTTGATAAGTTGATGATAGTGCCTGTGTGTGTTTATGCTAACAGCCAGTATCAGATTTTCGACAAGATGTTTTAATTGTTTCAGTCACTGTTTTTTAGTCGCGACAAATGGTTATTTAGAAAAATACGCTTAGTTGTACCGAATGATGAAAAATCCATTTCAGAGATACAACTAGTATTTCAGTTACCGTATGATCGATAGTATTTCCGTGTCATATAATTTAAATCATCTTAATCAACTACCGTATTTGACAGTTATACCGCATATAATATTATTATTAATATCAAATATCAAATCAAATATTAATATCAAATTGTTCACAACCTTCGCAAAATTTACGAACATATGCTGCTATTGTAATTATTGTAACCATACGACGTGCGATGTACAGGAAACCCCTAAACAGCTGAGGTGACATTTGGGAGCATGAGAGCTGATTTCGTGCCTAATACAATCGATGTTGTTGATAATCGCCTCGAAGATAAAGATGTGATGTAATTGTTTCCGACGTTTGACAAGAGAAACCGCCTTGATAAATGCGCAGCGTTGTTCGTAAGACGGAAGGACAACTGGATTATTCCTAAAACGGTTTCGACGTGCGTATCGCATGAAACGTTGCTAAATGCTCGCGATGCAACCTGTGTGAATAGCTTGATACGATGCCTAGGCAGGTGCAGCTTATTTTGCATCACTACGTACAGTTTTATTAGCAATGTAATGTTTTCAAGGCATATATATCATTTAAATCGGATGTGTTCCGGTTCAGGAAGCTCAACAAAGCGACCGTGTTTGTCGTCATTAAAAGACAAGAGCTCGTTTTCGCTTTTTCATCAGCAAACTAGAGTTCCTGTGCTTAATACCTAAAACATCTCTCGGGTAAAGCCTCTTACTTTAAACTTTCACATATGGTCGGTGTTAAGTCAGACCGGACTAAGTCGCAAAACATAAAAAAATGAGATAATGATTGCATTGGATAAAGAATTTCGTCAGCTACATACGACTTTTTCAGATTTAAAATAAGTAACAATAAATAAGAATTATGGGAAAAAATAATTTCCAATAATAATGTAAAGGGTGCTGCGATTCAAACTTTAAACTCGTTTTTCTTGAAATCAATATTTTGCCACTAGCCCGGTCTGACTTAACACCGACCATATGGCCAGTGAACTGTTTGGATATAGCGTCTAACTGGCGCTAATTTTGTGTTCGTTTAGTGTCCTCTAACTGTCTCCAACTTGGTGTCAGTTACTGACTAGTCAAAAACGAAACACAAAAATCCAACATGGCGAAAGTGAACTTATAGTAGCTTTTTAATCAACTTTTGAAATTGCATATTGAACCAATTGTATGATACTTGGGAATAGTACATCATACTCAAAGTGCAACCTAAACAGACTAAGATTATAGTATGATCAATAACGTAGATGGCCATGCCAATGCTGGCCAATTTTGCGATGGGAAGGAATGTTAGTTCAATCCCTGTGACTATTAGGACCGAGGAATCCTCTGCAACATCCACAAATGTCGCAGGAGAGGTATGGTTTTAGTAGGTAGGGAACTGAATCAGGATATATCTTGGTAGAGATTGTGATTTAGCTAAGTATTCGCGCGCTTTGTCTTTTTACTTTAAATCAAAGTTTTCCGGTGTGTGACCTCCAGTTGAAATACGAATACCGTTCGAATACGCATTTTAATAATTATTCTTCCCCGGAACGTTACATAAAAGGATAAAGCTACAGATTTTGTAACATGTACGCGCGAGACACAGATTCCGAGATACACAAGGTTCCAGGCCATTAGAAAATATAATTGGGGTATCTATTCATTTATTTTTGCGACGGGAAAAAATACATATTCCGAACAGCGGGCTATCTGGAGTGAGTTATTACGTACTTACAAAAGAAAACTATTGATTTTATACGCGAAGAGAGTATGAATAATATTTAGGCAGCCTAAAATAACCATTAACTGTACCGAATGATTTACTTTGTATGACGCAAACACCAGCAATCGCATGCGCGCGTCGTTTGTTCCCCTTCCCTGTCAGTATTTTTTTGTTTTTTTTGTTAGGAGAAAACTTTGCCACTACGACCACTATTTGGGTTATCTTTAGTGGCTGCCCCTGTTTGCTCTACATGTTACAAAAAGCCCGAATCCAATGTAGTTGGAACTTGGAAGTGAGTTGTTTGTCCCCATGTGTCGTCCCAACCGGGTAGTACATTATTAATGTAGCTGAGGATCCGTTTGGGACAGGTATGCCTTACCTCATGAGGCATCATAAGATGCCTTCTGAAGTATCGCTCCCTTCGAAGAAATAGTACTGAACAATGGCAGAGAATAGGCTCGTAGTTACAGAATCGACAAATGTTATCTTGACTTTTGACAATTTTTTCAGATGATACTTAGCAGGACAAGTCCCTCTCAGCATACTAATGCCACTCCCGCTCGAAATGAAACTGAATCAAGTTCCAATCCGCCAACCTGACAGCGGTTTTGAACAGCATCTGAACCAGCCCCAGGTTCAAGCAAAAACGGGTTAAGGTAGCTACGCTACTTCACAGTATATTCGATTAATGTTTTCTGATTCACCTTTGAGTTAAGATGATGAGATCGAGTCTCCTCAGGGATCAAGTATCCCCAGTCTCCCCTACTATAAGCAAGGAAATTCCTGGATATCTCAAACTCGGTAAAATTTTGAAAAGATACATTCCACGAGCGTTTTTTAACCTTTCGTATCTGTATTGAATTTTGTATGACACATATGTAAAAATATTCCATTTGAGAACTAAGAACACCTGTTTTGGGAAAATACTGTTGAAAAAGTATATTCAATGTATTGGAACGGACATTTATGAAAAATAACGGACCAAAGTCCAAAAATATTCATAACTCACCACCGGGAGAAGAGTCGCCGAAAGACTCCCTGAACTCTCGAAGGGAGATGTAAATATAATAATTCTTCTAACTTATAGTGAAGGTTTGAATTGCCAATATTTGCCTTATGCTGAGAATGCTTCAACTGAAGATTCAGTGCCAACATTAGTAGAGAGGCGTTGGATAATTCAGTAAGCCGTTAAGAACAAAAAAACGAAAACGAAAAAGTGATAACAAAAGAGAATGGAAGCACTTGAAAGTGCATTGTATATGAATTAGCCATTTTCCAAATAATGAGAGTTTCACACACACATTGCAGAACTTTCTGAAACATTGGTTCACAAATTCGTACAATCCGTTTTATTCGGCTGCTTTATCTAAATCTTTTTGCCTTTCCCATATAGGAAGGTTATGCAATCACTCTGAAAAAACGGCAACATAATCCCGGCCCGGAGGGCCGAGTTTCATATCCCATTCGTCTCAGTTCGTCGAGATCGGAAAAAGTCTGTATGTGTGTGTATGTGTGTGTATATGTGTGCGTATGTATTTCTTTATTAGTCTTATACACCAACAGGCATACCAAAGCCCCAATGATGTTGGTCTTAATAATAAACTTATTACTAACATTCAAGTCATATACACAAATAGTGGTCATACAATAATTCACAAAAACGGTAAAAAAGTCAAATGTGATTAAAAAGTCTGGAAAATCGCTGACGCAGAGTTTGTCTAGACACGTTGAAATCGAAAGCTGAAGCAACCTGGTTGAAAATCCTTTGTAGACCAGTGATGGCTCCATGCATACTATAATTAGTGCGTCTGAACGGTAATCGAAGCATAATGTTGTTGCGTAATGTTCGTGGTGCGACGTTTATATTAATTTGTTCTAATATAGCTGGGGCATCTATATGACCTTGCAAAGTGTCGGCGATGAACAAAGCTCTTGCTGTATTTCTTCGAACATAAAGGGGTTCCAGTTGAATCAGCTGACACCGGTTTTCATAGCTAGGTAATCGGACAGGATCTCTCCACGGCAATCTACGGAGCGCGAAGCGTAAAAAGCGACGCTGTACGCTTTCAATTCTCTCAACGCCGTTATTGTAGTTTGGGCTCCACACTTCAGGGCAATATTCTAGGATTGATCGGGATAAAGCGCAGTACAGCGATTTGAGACAATAAACATCAGTAAAATTTTTGGCTATCCTGAAGTTGCATCCTAGCGCTCGAGACGCTTTACCGACTGCGTAGGAGACGTGTTGTTTGAACGTAAGTTGAGAATCCAGAATCACTCCCAGGTCCTTCACGTGACTGACGCGTTCGATTTCTGTTTCTAGAAGACGATACTTAAAATAGATCGAATCCTTTTTCCGTGAAAACGATATTACCGAGCACTTCTTCGGGTTTACATACATGCGGTTCATGGTACACCAGTCAGCAAAGGCTTGAAGCTGCTGTTGGAGAAATCTGCAATCTTCAATTGTACGAATTATGCGATAAATCTTGAGATCATCCGCGAAGGACAATCGGGGAGTCTGCAGAATTAGATGTACATCATTGAAGTAAATCAGAAACATTAACGGTCCCAAGTGGCTCCCTTGAGGTATTCCTGACGTAGAAGTGAATATAGGGCCCTGGCAATCTCCTATGACAACCGCTATCTCTCGGTCTGTGAGGTAAGATCGAAACCACTGCAAAACACTGTCATTTATTCCAAATCTCTCCATTTTTGCTATTGTGATATCGTGGTTTAGCTTATCAAAAGCGGCGGATAAGTCGGTGTAAACGACGTCAGTTTGAGCGCGACGTTCCATACTCTCTGTTATGTAGGATGTTAAGCATAACAGGTTAGATGCAGTTGACCGCCCGGACGTGAAGCCATGTTGATCGTCACTTAGGTACTGCTTGCAGTGAGCCTGAAGAGGTTCCATAATCACCAGTTCGAACAACTTCGAGACAGCGCTCAATGAAGTTATCCCACGGTAATTATTGACGTCTCGCTTATTGCCCTTTTTATGAACTGGGAACATGTTCGCTGATTTCCAGCAAGATGGAAAAATACCTCTAGTAATAGATGCTCTAAAGATCTGAAGAAGCGGAGCAACCAAAACTTCGATGTGCCTTTTCAGTATCGCGGAGGGGAGCCCGTCGGGTCCCGGATTGAAAGATGACTTAAGTCGAGAGGAAGCTCTGGTAATCATCGTTGCATTAAAATCGATAGCTCCCAGAGTGTGACCCACAAGTGGAGCTCTGCTAGCCGCGAGTTCGATTTGCTCAATAGTTAGTGCCTCATCTGTGAATACATTCGCGAATTTTTCCGAGAAAAGTGAACATATGTCTCGAGATGTAGTAGCTGTGTTCCCATTGAAAGTCATAGACGACGGCAGTCCTGATTCCTTGCGCTGCTCGTTCACATATTTCCAGAAACGTTTAGGATGCGACTTGAGATTACGCTGAATATTTTGCTGATATCGATAGAAACAGTGTTGACTGGCTCGTTTGTACGCATGGTTGAGACTGACGTAATAGTCTCTGAGTGATATTGTGCGATACTTGGTAAACCTCCGCAGGGCAGCTCTTTTTATAGACTTCAGCCGTCGCAGAGTATTCGTTTGCCATGGAGGGCCGGTTTGTCGATGGTGAACTTTCTTTGGAACATGCCTGTCAATAGCGTACACCAGAACGTTTGAAAAGGTTTGAACTGCGGTTTCGACATCTTCGGGGTCCAGAATATTTTCCCAATCGATAGTGGAAAGAAGGTCTGCGATACTGCGATAATCAGCTTTACGGAAATTGTAGGAGACAGAAAGCGGTAATATATCGAAGTCATGCACAACAGAGCTATCAATCGTGGCGATCAGTGGAGGATGATGTGCCACTGGTTTTACTAGGGGAAAGGGAGCCGTCACTATTGATGTGGCGGAAACCTGGTCGCTGACAAAACAAAGATCGAGATGGCGGTTGTTCTCATTGGCAATAGGATTGATTTGTACTAACGTGGCTAAGCTATAGCTATCAAGTAGCCTCACTGCACATGGGTGGAGAACGGAATGGTCCGAATCCGGATAAAGAAATCCATTACGGGAAGATTTCCATGAAATGCTAGGAAGATTAAAATCTCCTAGTACCATGATCTCATCAACAGCGTTAGCATCTTCGAGGATAGTAAAAACTGAGCTGCAGTGTGCTTCAACGTATTCGGTATCACGAGCGCGGTCGGGTGGAACATACAACGCACACAAGTACAACTTACGGTCGCCAAGCTCGATAATCGTCCAAACCTGCTCTAGACAATCCCAAGAAGTGTTCTCGACGATTCTTGCCTTCAAGCTGGTTTTAACCGCTACTAATACGCCGCCTTCGGTGGATTTTCGGCTGTTGCTAGGGCTCCGGTCACAGCGAAACACCTCGTATTCAGTACCAAACACCTGACTGGAAAGTGTGTCATCGTTCAACCATGTTTCGACGAAGACAATGATGTCAAAACTCTTGTCGGAGACTGCAAGACGGTATTGCTCAACGATTGAATTAATACCACCAACATTTTGGTAGTATAGCAGCAGTTTAGCCCGTCGTTGACCAATGCTGGAAATCGAAGAGCTTTGAGGCAAAGAAGAGCTCATAGATGCATTGTACTTGCCTGAGGTAGGTTTGCGGAAGACCCCTCGTCCCATCTCCACCACAGGACCGGGACGGCTGCTGGTCGCTGGCAGGAAGGGCTCGACTGTGGTGGGGGGACTAAGGGCTTCCTCACGGCTGGCGGCAAGTGTGCGTCCCGGTGACCGAAGAGATATTACGTGGGATGTGTGCAATGCAGCTGAACTAGGTGTCTCTCGTAAACAGCTGCGCTTCGCAGGCAGGAAGAACGGCGTCTGGTGCTGATACGGTACAATTAACGGAGAACTGGAATCGGGGAACATTTCAGCGCTTGAATTATTCAGAAAGGATGGGTACTTGCCGCAGAGGGAAGTTTGGAAGACCCTTTCTCCACTCCCGCTCACAGGACCGGGACGACTGGTGAACGTTGGCTGCAGTAGCTGGACTGTGGCGGGGGGATCGAGGGCTTCCATAATACAAGCTGCGGTGCATCCCAGTAGCCCGTTAGCGAAATCTATCCTGCTTTGGCTGGTCAAAATTAAATTCCCGAACGAGTACTCCAGTCGGCCAAGTGGACGCTTTGAGTGCAGTGTCCTTTAGTTCGCTCGGAAGCTCAACTCGGAAAGAAACGAAGTTGAGTTTCGTGAGGTCGGTGTCCTTTTTGACCAACAAAACTGCTTTGGGTGCATCGCTTATTCCAAGGCATTCTTGGGTCATGGCGACGATTTCCTCCACTGTATGGCTCGGGTCAAGACGGCTCAAATAGACCCAAAATTGCTCCCGCTCATCCGCAACTGTTCTGATTTCCCGCTGAATGGCTCTAGTACCGCAAACCGCGGCAGCAGTGGCGCGAATTTTAGCATTATTCTCGCGACGTCGTTTCGGAGTGGGCGGATCCTCCGGAAGTCGCTTGACAAACAGCCCCCTTTGAGTTACAGAACCATAATTGGCCGGAAAATGGTTTTCAATACGGCTCGAGAGATTTGAGATGACCGTGTTCAAATTATCTACAGCCTCACATAATTTTTTTGTGTCCACAATGGGAGCAGCGGAAACGGATTGCTGCACCCACTCGTTAAAACAGCGAGCACAATCGTCGCAGAGCCAGTACAGATTGTTGTTGAAACTAGACAACAGGTCTAGTGCGGATCGCTGCATACCGGGAATACAGGTGCGGTGGAAAATCGATCCGCAATGGCCGCGACATGCAATTTTCTCAATCCCATTAACGGGAGAGTCGCATGACTTGCAACTAAAACTCATGGCTGATTTCAATCCGCCTTTTGTCGCTTACGACCTTTTGAAAACCCACCCGAGATTTCGTCTCGCTGTGCGCAAACTTGAAGTGTGGGGAACACTTTCCACTACTCGCGTGCAGATGGCGAAGTGAGCGAGTAAATTTATTTGTGGGGAATTACACACAGGTTGCAGTCTCACAATTTCACCGTAGACTCACAAAGTTTTCACAAGGATTTCAAAGTTTTCACAAGGATTTCACTAGTGAGCAGTACACGATACGAAACGGAATGTCCATCAAGCGACTGGAAGTTTTTTCGCCGAAAAACGGTAAGTAAAACACAGATAAAATGCAACTTTCTCCAGAGCAAAACAAACGTCAACACGATGTAAACAAACTTCACACTTTCACGTGCGTATGTGTCAAATTATGTCACTCATTTTTCTCAGAGATGGCTGGACCGAACTTAGTCTCAAATGAAAGGTGCAACCTTCCCATCGGCTGGTATTGAATTTTGGATCGATCGGAATTCTGGTTCCGGAATTACGGGTTTAAGAGTGCGGCCACACAGAAATTTCCCATATAAACTATAGGAAAAATTAAAAATAGTATTTTTATTTTTGATGTTAAATGTCTTTAAGGTGCATGAAACGTCGAGATTTGATGCAGACTCAAAAAAAAAAACGAAAATAAACTTTTTTGGATTTTGGCACATTTTTGCCTTTCTCATATAGAATGGTTATGTAATCACTCTGAAAAACGTCAACCTAATCCCGGCCAAATTTTTTTTTGACTGGCATAAGGCTTCTGAATTTTAACAGGGGCGTAAGTGATGGTATACGTAGAGGGGTTATCCCCCCTACTGTTCACTCACCTCCCTTTAAAATCCCCTTACATCACCCCTCAGACCACCACCCCATCCAGCCCTTATACCCCTCCCTCTCAATCCCTTCATCTTTAAACCACCACTATAACACAAAGCATACCAAATTAAGCTGGGGAGTCGTTTGTTCGTGGCACTTTCGCCGTCGTCACGTAGCTCATCCAGTTCGTGGCTGGCAAGCCATTCTGTATAAGTGCAAAGTGTACTAAGAATGTAATAAACATTTCCACAATTATGTTGAACATAAACAGCCTCCGAGCCATAGTTTAGAGAAATGAGAAAGGCACAATTGCACCGCTAGGTGGATTAAAACAGGTTTTTTCTAAGGTTTTTATATTTAAGAGGCTTGCGGTGATCACGATGGAAGTTCAACAAATCAACTAAAATGCTTAAACTCAAAAAATCCATTAGTATATGAGTATGCCTCGTACTTTAACGTTTAGTTGAATAAATAATATTTTTTTCTTGCATATGGGAACGTTTTTCCCAAAAACTCGATGCTATAAGTTCTAAATTTCGCATTAAAAATTATTATCTATGAAACAAAAGTTTGTGTATAAAAAGGAATCGTTAAGGTGCGACAAAAACTAATTAAGAACAAATGAAAAAAATGTAGAAAATCAGTTAAGTAGTTTTTTGGATCACGGAAAAATCATTTTTTGGAAAAACGACATTTCGAGATAATCGAGTTTGAAATTTCAAGCTTTCACGGCTCTTGGTAGACGAGACGCGCTTCAAGCTGTCGATCTATTGATCGGATCGCTATGAAAATTTGGGAAAGTATTCTTAAGGAGTTGTACTTTCGGATAACGCATTCATTGCGCACGAAAAAAAAATCTGCCACGCAGAGCCACACATACGAGCATTCCAAGAGTAGACGTTCAACAATTTCCACGTCGAGGTGCGCCGTGGCCAACACGATAAATCTTGATAAAATTGTCTGACATAGGAAATTCAATAAGATTTGTAAAGCTTAGACTTGTAGTTACTCGATGGACCAAAAAATAAAAAAAAGTTCGAGTTTCGGAAAATGGTTTAATGAAAACAAAAAAAAACATCTCAAAAATTTTTTTGGTAAAATATTTTTTTTAACCGTGAAGTGGTTCCGTCGCTATACGGCTTTGAACGGGCCTATGTCCTGTGCGTTGACGGACGCTCAGGAACAAGTTCACCGCTCGTTACGTTAGTATACCGACCGAAGGTAACTGTGGTAGTCCAGATTATTTCTATAGGCGGTAGTAGTGTTTATTGGTGTGATTATAAGTTAGCGGTATGGCCTAACGGACATTTTTAGTCCGCCAGTCTGTAAGTGTGTGTATGTATGTATGTGCGTATGTGTCAAAAAAAGTTTTTTTTACTCACTACAGCAGATACCCCTTAAGATAGAGACAAAAAGGCAAAAACTTGTTCTCAATAGTAAGATCTGTCTCACTTGTTAATCAGTAAAAACACGTTGTCAATAGAAAGGACGTGTTTTTCCCAAAAACTTTATCTTTAACCTATTCATGCCATGTAAGGGTCCAAAACTATTTTCACTTGAAAATAGTGGGGTCCAGAAATACGAAAAACCTTTTTGAATAGTGATAGGTGCTTCCATCGCAGTGCTAGAAGCTGCTCAAGTTTCACCTTCCAGTGCTTAATACAATTCTCCTAGAATTTTTACAATAGTCCAATTACGTGGAAAATGTAGTCAAAGACGGTCTAAATTAATAGGTTTTAAATGTTTTCAATAATATTGCAAAATAACATATCAAAATTTCATTTTTCATCGTCAACGTAAGCTGTTCCTGGCAGCACTGCTCCATCGGAATCCAATCAGGTTAATTGTAATAAATTCAGTTCTAGAGCTAATACTTGTATCTATTAGTGCTCAAATGAAAGGTAATAGTCACATTTATTAGCCTTACTTCTTTATGGCAGCAATTCTTGCTTAAACCAAAAGTTATAGCTGTTTAAAAACGTTGTTCTTCACAAACAACATGGGCATGAATGGGTTAACTTAGGAACCATTCATAAATTTCGTAACGCAAACTGCTCAAAATTGACTCCTCCATCCCCCCTTGTAACAAATTGTCACTATCCTCCCTCTCCTATTACGTAACGAATTCTTTGAAAAAACATGTCACGTAACGTTCTAGCTTACTTTCCTTCCCCCATATGTCACAATTTTTCGCATCCTCTGCCCCCTACAAAACGTTACGTAAGTTATGAATGGTCCCTTAGCCGTGTTGATGTTAAGCGGGGATTATCATATAGACGGTCAGAATTATAATGAATCTTCGCGCGTCGTGAGAAAAGAGTTTTCATATAAGGACTTAAACTTTTTTGTTCATTTTGAAATCTTTATTAACCCTTAAATGCGCAATGTTGTTTTTAAAACAACATCTCGAAAACCATCTCAAAATTATCATAGTAACGTATTAAAGTTGTGAAATAATTTTCAGAAAATTTGAAAAAAGTTGGTTTGCGCCTTTAAGGGTTAAATTTTTTCGCTCAAAATATATTTGTTCATTTGGGAAATATCAACGAGCAAAGTCTACATGTTTTTTTTTAAGTTGGCCTCTCTGATTGCAACAGAAAGGTAATTTGAAGTTCTTCAATGTAAACCTAAAAAAATAAAAAAAATAAACGTTTTTTAAAGCAATTTTTATCTAAAAATGAGTAAAAAAATGATATTTTGTTGTTTTAACCAAAAATAAAAAAATAGGCTTATTGAAGATCGTGAAATTACCTTCAATTGGGTATCAGTATCATGAAAATCGACAAGGCCGATATGTCAACTGAAAAACCATGTCGATATTTTAACGAAATATTTTTATGCATATCTATAATAAAGTCTTTAAAACAAAAGAACTTTAAGCCTTTACATGGAAACTTTTTCAACCACGCGCAAAGATTCACTATGATTTTGACCGTTTATATGATAATCACCCCTTGATAGTACCTAATGATTGCATGTATTCGACAGACACACACGAATATAAATTGAAATGAATTGCGTACAAATCGAATATCTCTGCTGGTGATACAACGATTCTAACCATCCATAGCGTTTTTATTTTAGAAAGGTATTCTCAAATGAACTGGTCAAGCGGAAACTATTCCAAAGTACTAGCGTATCTGAGGATACAATAATACTACAACCTACTGGCGAGTATATCATATAAAGTTCGTGAATTTTACAAATAAAAGAAATAGTATCGAAGCAAGCTGCTTTCTGTTATATTTTAATTATTGTGTTTGTGGTATTATGCGCCATTTACGTTGCTGTAAAATTATCTTGGTATTCGTATTTTAACGTGGACAGGCTTTAATTAGTTTACATAGTGGTTTTTGGAATTCCCAAACTCAGTAAAAGGTATGACTGTTTGAAAAGAAAATTATTTGCCATTTTCGTTTGATTGACTTAATTCAAATTGCCGAGATTTCACTTAAGTTAGTGTGTGTTATCGTTTACCAAAATTATTACTGAGAACTCGGCTGTTCGATGCCCGGATCGATTCTCGCCTTTTTTATTCGCTGACCTCGATCAAAAAATTAACTGAACAGGCCACATACAAACCACATACTGTGGTACACTAGAAGCGTTTTCAATTAGATAAAAAACCACATAAAATTGATTGATTCGATATTGATATTCTGGAAACAGCTACGTAAAGTTTAATATTTTCCATTGCTTTATGATTTAAAACAGCCATTGCATACGATCATTGTCAAGGGCGACTAATTCACTAGTGTCCAGAGGTTCTGATTATTCCAAAAACTGATATTATAAAGGCTATGCATTCGCTACATTATTCTAATATTTAACTAGAACACAAACACCGACGAATGGTTCAACATTGTAGTATCAAGGAATGCTCACAAAAAATTCCGAAAGCTCTAGCTCATCCTGATTTTCTCCGTGAAAAGATTCAGTGTCTGGGCCAGATTGAATCCTTAATCAGTTAAAAATCGTTCACCATACTATTTAACAACATAAAGATAATTTTTCACGTAATCGTAAAATATACTTACCGGTTTTCTATCGAGGTCCCCGTGCAACTCGCCAAGAGAAGGTCGCTTCATGCGTCGTTTCGAAGTACGATAGTACTCCAAACGAGGCAACGGTTCCCTGAAAACACACAAATCCATCAAAACATTCATACGATATGGTTGAACGATCAGTCATTATATGTAGTTCATAAAAGTTAGTACTCGATCTGTACCTAGTTACATTGCACATCACCGTTCCGACATCTAGTACCACACTTTTCTTCCGCCCTAGTTTCTTATTAAGCATGCTAATTCCACTGAGCACTCTTCCGAACTGTTTTATTTCCGTTGGATGCGCGGGTAATCGTACAACTATCGAAAAATGCTGCTTGCGTATTATTAGCTAAACACAATGTCTTGTCACTTGCAGCTGTTCCCATCGACTGAATAGTATGGGATCGTAAATTGCTTGAGACTACTGAAAGTGTTGCGAGATTGCTCGCATCATTTAAGTATTCACTGATCGACGCAACGTAGCATGATTACCGGATAACAATCAATACGATAAGAGTTACAAGCTGATAGCGGTCAGATTGGGTTGCTTATGCTGGATGTAAAATGCGGCAGTAGGAGACTACCAGTTAATTCATAATTCTGGAACGCAATTGCAATCTAATTTTACCGGCAATTAATCACAAATGGAGTTGCCTTTCGATCATGTTGCAACTTATGCTAATCGCGATAGTAATTAGAATGAATCAGATTACTAGACGTCTGAAGTAATTTATAAGTGAAATGACGTTATTTGACCTTACATGTGACACGGACGCTGTGGTCGATAAGATATTGAACCAAAGATTAATCAGTAATGTATTTTTGTCCCGGAAAGGATAATAAGCACAGAAATGTATTACAATAAACCTTGTTGTAGATTATATTATATCTTTGTAAAATATAGCGACATTTCACGGCCCAGATACCGGCGGCTTTTTTAAACAAGTTGCCGACTAATGAATAACGCATGCGCTCGTCCTAGCCTCCGCCTGCTGGTTTATTATTCTATCAAAACAAATAGCGGCAATGGTGGCTCCGAATTGAATGTATCATGTGTGTCATTTCGTGGATTGGTATGATGGTAACGATTGCCGAAGCATGTGGCACGATTTATCCGAAAAATACTAGTTCCAACCTCAACCTGTCTGGTTTTGCGCAAATCTGTCTTATGGGTCTTATCGTCAATAATGGCATTATTCGCTGTATCGTACAAAGAAGCGCGATAACAGGTACAGCTAGCTGCTCAGGTTGACATTACAATTCAATGCAACGCGTAGAAAGTGCATCATCTAGTAGAATCCGTAATAATCATATATGACCTTCATTTGGGTGCGTTTACACGTATTTGGTTTCGACAGAGGTCACTCTTTGCATAACGCACCAGTTCTGGTTGTTACCGGATCATTCAATTCATTATTTGCTACCAAATGGAACGTGCTCAACGTTTTCGCCTTTGAAATGCGTCATATTTTTTTTTATTAGATATGTACGACGAAATTATCAGCAAATTTCTGAGGTCCAAAGCAGTAATATGGATAAATCTAGGCCAGACTAAGCCAGAAGGGGTTTCCAACAGGGAATAAATAACCTTAATTATATTGGAATGAAATTATAATTTATCAGATTTTTCCCTGTAATTTTCATGAACTGAGGGATAGCCAGAAACGAACGAACCTCGGTCGCATGTTGTGGAAATAGAACACTGTTATATTTCGTCGTGTGGGTTTTATTTAATTAAATAAAATATTTAGAATTATGTCAATGAAAAAATTTTGGTATTTTTAGTGCAAAGAAAAAGTAAATAAAACTGTCCAAAATAATTTAAAATGCAACTATCACCATAACAATCGATTATGAGTTGATATTTTTCAATATTTGGTTTTCAAAATAAAGTTACTTTATATCGAGGTTGCTTTATAGTGAGGTATTACTGTATACGAAAGAAAACCTTTAAAACAAGTTATTCTCACATTAGTGTATTTGATAAATCTCTTCTGATGTTTGGAAATAATAACATAAACATCCTATTCAATGTGTTGGTCTCTAAAGCTTACAAAAGAAACTTATATTTAAGAGAACTGGTTTTAAGAAAATTTCCTAAGTATATATTTATATCTTGATATACTGCATTCATGTAGCCTTTACATTTTCAACAAAGTTGTATAAAATGACCTTATTTTTGATGATTGATAATTAATTATAGGAGATTTATTCACCAAAAATATTATATCAAACTATGAGCTTTTCATGTTGGAAAACTTCTTTGAAGTTGTTAAACCTTCAAAGTGGATAGTTTCGAAATTAAGTGATTTTGACTGTTGGAAAAGTTTTCCAACATTTATTCCACTTTAAAAGTGTACATTCTTTGACATATTATACAAGAAAATAATCTATGGAGGTTTGAAAGGTATTCCATGTTGATTATTCTCGTTTGTAGACTGAAATGGTATTTGTTAGACTACTTATGATTCTGAAATTTCAATAAGTTATAAAACTTTCATTAAATTTTAGCATTTTCGAAAGATTAACGATTATCATCAACAACCCCCCTTCAGACCGAATTTTTGGCTGCGCCATTGGCGGCTTCCTAAATTAATAGATGCATTTAAGACTTCTTGTATGTTGCAGATCGAGAATGTTTAAGGATTTTCATTAATTTCTCTAACAAAGATTACAAAATTTGAGTAAACAAACTTTTTCAAATAATATTGTGAATATTATAAAACACTTAAAAAGTGGTGAATGGAGAACAGTGAGTCTGGGTATGCACGGTGCGCAAACTAGGCGCGATGGAGGATCCAAGACATGTCTTGAATCATATACAACAGGAACAACGTCACATTTTGCTTCAAGCTGTGCTCAACTCCTATTCGACAGTTTTCACGACGACACCCGCGTTAAGGCTTAGTAAGGCAAAACCGGTGTCAAAGGAGGTCAATTGTGGTAAATCTTGCAAAATAGAACACGTGGCATGAAAGGGCAGACTGTTGGCAACATCTCTGAATTTTATTAAAATGTTTGATGCATTGTCTCCATTTTTAGATACAAAAATATGTGACACTGAAAAACCGTCAACTTACCCCGGCCTCGGGGTAAGTTGGCGGTATGTGTAGATACGTAAAAAATTAGCAATCAAATGAAGAATAAAAGACCTAAGAGGTCCTATTGGAACGTGCTGAATGTCTTTTCAAGAAAACTGTATATTAACAGACATTTCCTATTATATTTCAGTCTCAATACCCCGGCATTTTGACTTTGACACGTACTCCCATATTCAAAAGCAATTTTTTGAAATTCTTTAGGTAATTGTCCGAAGTAAAGTAAGTGCAGAAGACCTGCATTAACGAGATATACAAGAAAAAGATTTTCTTACTTTGGAGTGAATTCTAGAAATAAACATTTTTGATGACTATTTTTGCAACGTAAATAGTACCGCCAACTTGCCCTGTGAGCAACACCGCCAACTTACCTCAACCGCATATTTTATAAAAACTGTTCAAAAAATAACTTTTGTTCGTGAAAAGATGTAATATCTATACAGATACTGAAAGCTCTTTGAACGCACTATCGAAAAATAAAATCATTCGGGAAATAGATTACAAATCACTCTAAATAACTCAGAGTGTTTAAAATATAGGAAATTTACTTGGTGTACTCGAAAACACAGTATCGCCCACAACGTCTACAAAACAAAATGTTTTGCAACCAAAACACAATGGATAATGGGTTTCAAAGGTTAAACGTGACTTTTTTCCAAAATGTGGCCACAACTGCTCGGCTCTGTAGTACTAGGTCACTAACAGCGATTCAATGTCTCTTTGGCCACATTCGCCACCATCATCGGTTCCGGAGCTCCGGCGGATGTATCCAAATAACAGTCACATCGGTTTCTCGGAGATGGCCTAACCAAACTTGGCTTCAAACGAAAAGTGTTTTATTCCCGTAGATGGCTTTTAAATTTCATCCCGATCCGACTTCCGGTTACGGCGTGCGGTCACAAAGTAAATTCCAAGTCAAACCGATACTCCGACGAAAGCAAAAAAGGTAAAAATTCCGCTTAAATGTCTGTCAAACAACTTACATTTGCAGTTCTAAGCCCCTGACGGCCTACCGAAGTTTCGTTGACTACATTGACCACCATCGACGGTTCCGGAAGTGCCCCGGGAAAGTGACCACCTATTAAAATTAACAAACTCACATCAGTTCATTGTGGATGGGTGGGCCGATATTCTTTAAACTTAGTCCAAAATGAAAGGTATATTAATCCCACAGACATTTATAAAATTTCGTGCATATCGCTTGTATGGTTCCGGAAATATAGAGTGAAATGTCCCGTTATATATGAAATTCCCAGAGAACTGAATTGAACATTTTTTTCAAAGGGGGGACCTCATGAAATTTCAGAAATGGAATTAGAATTTTTGATGCCAAATATCTTTAAAACACCTGAAACGTCGAGATTTTATGTTATCTCAAAAAATTTTATGACTAAGATCGACTTTTTGGGACTTGGAATTTCGCTCTTTTTTCCAATTTAATATTACCGTGGCTGTTTCGAAATATTTTCGAAAACATTTTATGGTGTTAAGACCATTTGGGCATAAAATATCCTTCCTATACCTGGTGCGAACATTACCCGAGCTGAGTCTTATAATAAATTGAAAACTAAAGTTTATGTTGTGATGTTCGGCAAATGATTACTCAGGTTGCTGTCGTTTTGGTCGTTTTAACGGTTAAAGAATCAAACTTGGAGAGCAGGAAAATTGTTCTATGATATCAAACAGAAAACTATTGCTCCTATCAGTGCGAGTAAATTGAAAGCTCATTGAGATGTTGAAATTTTTTTGATAAGAAGATATGTATTCACTTTGATGTTCTACCAAAGAAATATAAACAAAGAAAATTCTCCTAAGAAACGTAGAGTAGACAAGGATAGCAAAATGAGATCAAAATTTGATGTCATGTTTAAAGAATCTAGGGCACATTCCCGCGTTCGGGGACAACGTTTGCACGCATCATGCAACTGTTAACAGCTCGTCGTTTGAAAAATCCTACGATGTACGCTAAAAGAGCTGAATTGAATACTTTAAAAGTTCTAACACAACGTTAAAATTGTGGATTCGTTGTTTTTCAGGTTGTCATTTAATTCTGAGAGGTGAAAATGTCGCGTTAGGGGACAACAGAGCAAAATATTGATTTTTAACCTACACTTGTTTTTATCAAAAAACCTGCTCTATCTCAATCTTTAGAGCATCCATTTGTTCTAGGAATTTGATCATTGATAGTCACAGAACAATACTGTTTACTTAGATTTTCGAGTTTTCATGAAAATTTTTCCACGACCGAAGCAAACGCTGCGTTAGGGGACAACACCAAAATGAACACAAACGGTCGCACATGAAGTGTTGTCCCCTAACGCAACTGAAGTGTTTGCTGAAGCTCAAACAAAGCGATGTAGGGTGATGAGCCTATTTTCACCATATTAAGCAAGGTGCCTCACTAATTCGGTAATTTCTTGCCTTACAATCAATGGAATGCGTAAAAAAATACATCAACCGCTTTGCTTCGTTGTTAAGAACCAATATAATAACACAAATGCGTTGAAAACAGTAAATTTCTCGTGTTTGAGCACAATGAAAACTCGAATCGAGTGCCCCTATTGTTGCGCTACCATTTGACTCAATACGGTGAACAAAGATGGCAGACACTGCTCTAACCAACGGCTTTAAATGGGTAGGGTGATAATAGAAACATGGCGCAAATAGGCTCATCACCCTATATTACCTCTAAACCTGTAAATATCTCAAAATAAAGATTTGAAATGCCAAACTAGCTGTATTTATAGTTTTACCTTTATGTGTATTTGACAAATGATATTTAGGAATCAAATTAACCCATTATTGCCCAACCTACTATATATAGTAGGTGCTAAGAAGAACTCCTATTACTAAAACAATAACGCAGACCAGGCATTATCAATGAGTTAATATTGTTCATATACTCTTCCAGAATATGTTTAGAGAAGTTAGAGTGGTTAAACTGGTGTTTATGTTTTGTTTTCAATCAATTTTTCCTTAAGGGGTTACACATTTTTGTCAGGATGAAAAAAATCGAATTTTTGTAAATTAGATATTCTGAAACTACATACGCTGAGGAAAATTTTCTCAAAATTTCATTAAGATCGGAATACTACATCTTGAGTTACAGCTATTCAAAGGCCGCTACCCATCGACCACTAGTAGGCAGCGCGTAGTGTTTGATACGCTAGACCGTTGACTCGCTGCACCGACAGTAAAACTCGATTATCTCGGAGTTGTATTTTGTTGAAAAGTTCATTCGCGGCGATCACGATATCTCAAGAGCCAATTTATCGATCAATCTGAAATTTTCACAGGTTGTCCCTTATTATATCAGCTACTTTAAGTACAGAAATAATTATACTGGAATGACCACATCATTTTTTCCGATCGGAAAACTTAATTTGTGATGCGCGTGAAAAATAAGTTGGGCAATAATGGGTTAATATTGATTGAGAACAGGACACACCGCATACCACAGTGTGGCCCGGTATAGAAGAGATTGTAGACCACAATCGCCACTTTCTAATGGTTCGAAAAAGGTGGTTTCAAGTAATTTTTATTAAGTATTGACATCGGAAAATATATGAAATAAAATTAACTGTTTATTAGGGAGACTCAAAAATTTTTTATCGTTGTTGACCAAATAAGTTTTTTTCAAGTAATTTTGGTGCGCTGGCTTTGTTTTTTGACATTATAAAATCTTGAAAATAAAATTGGCTGTTGATTAGGGTATATCAAAAAATCGTCATTAGGGTGGTTCAATATTTATTTTTTGTTGCGTTAAAAATAGACAAATGTGACTGAAGCAACTCAACAAGGCTGTCAAATGATTATTCTTTGAACTTTGGAAACCCAGCGAATGACCACATATCTTACTTGTAAAAAATTTCAATCCCTCTTAAAAACTGCACAGCATTTGAAGTTACAGAATAAATTCAAAATGTGCTGTGCTGAAAAAAAAGCAGACGACGAGACACTCTTAGGGGCCATGCATAAATGACGTAGCATTTTGGGGGGTAGGGAGGGTATACCAAATTTGTGACGAAGTGTGACGAGGGGGAGGGTAGGGTCAGAAGTTGTGCGACGTAGCATTATGTTTAAAACCAATTGTTTAGAGAAAATAATTTAATGTTCCTCCATTCCCAAGAGAAATGAATTTAAATTCAACTTTTGATGCGGTTTTTCATGAGGTAAATTTTACGATTCGCGGAATTACAAGTTCGCAAAAATACGAAAAGATTTTGTATACGGATTTAACTTGCTACATTAGTTAGCTATTGTTGCTAACTAGTAGACTTAGTTTGGAGCTGAATTAAATTTTCAGTTCGGATTCAACCAAACAAAATTTAGTAATTTAGATGAACGTGTGGTTCTTAGAATCATTGGTAGCTGCACGATTGTGAACTGAGAGAACTTGTCTTCATGCTCCCCTTAACATTTAAAATTCAAAACAAAATTATCAACACTATATTTGTTATGAAATGGGCTTATTTTGCACGCAATTTGCTGTTATAATGAAAATGTTGATAGAAGTCGTCAAACATTTTGAAAGGACATGAATTTAAAATAATTGAAAAACATATGTAATTTTTTTTCATCACCCGGTCGCTTTGCATGGGACGAGGGGGAGGGGGTAGGTAAATGCTACGTTATTTACGAGGGGGAGGTTAGAATTTTGTGACCAAATGCTACGAGGGGGGAGAGAGGGATCAAAAATCGCCGAAAAAAAGCTACGTCATTTGTGTACGGCCCCTTATGTAACAATCTACCCAACTTTTAACTGCTCCCGGCTTATTATCTCCGAATGACTTCCGAACCCATCAAATAAAGATTAGGAGAAATAAAAACCTAGACCGTTTAGCGATGATGCATTGTAAATAGGATTTTTACGATCGGTAACATAAATATATAGAAATAACGTGAATTACCCACCTGGTCAGGTAGCTGCCATAGTCAGAATCAGTCGAAGAGACAGTGCGATTATCAAGGTCTAGCGTCGTTTCATTGTAATTGCCGCTTATGGTGAAAGTAGCCGCATGCTGGTTGTTATTGTTTTTATTGTTGTTCCTGAAGTTTCCCAGAATGCGATTGCTGATGCGAGTTATCGAGAAACGGTCCACCTTCATCGTGATTGTTAAGTGATGATGATGTGTGATGCACTAAGATCAATCGATTGTCCGATTTGATAAGGAGAGGACTCGAAGACGTTCAGTAAACTGGACACATTTCACCTGAGGGTGGTAGAATTGTATGACGCTATGATGAATGGTACTCCAGAGTGAAATCGATTGTTATTGAACGTAGATGAGGCATGTGTAGTGATTATTTATTAATTCGATCGATCCGTGCTCGAAGTGTGTGCTAATTATATCAAGTTATTAAATTAGAGCTTAACTGATTCGAATTTACAAAACAAATGTTCTTGCTCTAATTGGCTCAAATTGATGGGGCAACAGACGGGAGTATGAGTAAATGGGATTTTCAGATCCATGCATTAGTTGATATACTTAATCTTTGAAAGAGTAAAGCGGGAGTACAACCAGCTGTGTACCACTATGGGCAATTACTTCCAAAAGCAATTTGAATATCAGTTGCCTAACAATATAAGTTGAGATATCTTCTCAAAACCACCTAATCGTGTTTTATACGTTCTGGTGATTTCGTGTAATAGAATGTGCGGTTATTAGTTTTTATTTGCAATACAAATTAATTGACCGTACAATTTACCTAAAAAATAACTGTTAAGCACTTCCGCGGGATATTCGTATTTGTATAATTACACCTTGACTCTTTTTTTGTGTTATCCCTTCATGATCACTTCCACGCTGACCCCTTTTCAATAGATTCTTGAGAGTCAAGAATATTCGTAGCTAACATTATGCTTTCTAGTAAAAGTATTTGGACAAGTTTACAACTTTAAATGCTGTAATTTGCTAACTAATATGTAAACAGCTTCCTGGAACAGTATTAGCCAAACATCCGACCTTATGTCTATACACTGTCTTCAACTATTTTACACATGCTTGATAACGATTAGTGAAATTGATAATTACACTATATTTCCACAATTCGTTATTTTAACATCACATACCACGTTCTAGACCATTCAGTTGTAACCAACAGCTTCACTTGATTTTGCAAAAAATCACAAATAATTTATCGTTCAGAATAGTTTCTGACTCTGATACTGTTATTCTTCTATTGTGAACAGCATAGCTTAAATCTGGTTCGTCACTGACTGAGCATTGCAATCATTCCACCCGTTGCTAATTGTTAACCACCCTCTCGTTTATGTCAATTTTGTCTAACTAGCGACAGCTCACACCACTTACGATCACGGCGACCGATCGACTGTGAAAAGCGCCATTTTCGCCCTCCCGTAGTATATATACGGCGGTGCGTTGTCGGCTGGTTTGGGGTGTAAATTAGCACTAGCTTATTTTGTTCTTGGTTATTTCTGCTTATTCTTTGCTGCTCGGAAGCGCTCGTTGATATCTATGGGGGTGGTTGTTGTGGTTGCTCGTTAGGGCTCCCGTGTGACGTACCTGCGATCGATCGATCGTTCGAAAAATACTCATAATGCTGAGGGGCAGAAAGCGGTATTACAGATAGGCATTGTTCGTTATGATGATGTCACGAAAACGGAGATGAGTTTGTGATGTATGTATTTGGTGTCCGTATGATAGCCTATTTATAAAAAAACATTTTCGCTAATCGTAAGGTAAATGTTAGGATAAATAATTCACGATACGTAGCGGGATGATCTTACAAAGATTGCCTCGTGACATTCTGTTACCGCACTGTACAGATTGTGTTCGCGAGGATGTACTCGTGTCACTTATGAAAGCTTGGGAGTAGTGACCAATATTCAGTACATACGTACTAAAATTATATCATGCGGGCCGTAAAATGCGAGAACATTTATCACTTTTCAAACGTGGATCGCATAACTTTCTGGAAATCAAGTAGATGTCATTGTTTGTATTATTATTTACCCTTATTTGATAGGGACAATTCATAAATTATAGTTCCTCTTTTAGTACGTAACGAATTCTAAGAACAATTGTTTTCTCCAGTTGAAACAGATTACGCAACACTTGCTCGTCTTTCCCTATATGTCTTAACGTGTCACATTTTATAATACTCCTTCCCTTCTAAAAGTATTACGTAATTTTTGAATGGTTCCATAGAGTTGCACATATTTGCCGCTTTTGATAGAGTGTATCAGGGCATAACATGGTCGAAATGGCAGTAATTCGAAATTAACGATAGTTCTTATATTTGTTTAGATTCTAGCTTACAGATCGAGAGATAATGGTATTCATTGGAAATTACCATTTTATGTTCGGGATAGCCCCAGGAGCTACTTTGAGCCCGTTGATGTTTCTGCTTTAGTTCAATGACATGTAATTAGTATTGAAGGTTCCTCTTCGGTCCTTCGCAGACGATTTAAAAATATTTCGTCTCATCCACTCAATTGACGACTGCAGCTCCAACTACAGCTTAAAAACTTCTCTGATTGTGGTGTAGCAAGAACCGCGTAAGTGTAAATTCGAAGAAGTGCTCGGTGATCGAATTGTCACAAAAAACATTCTGGTCTGGTGCTCCCCAGGGGGCAACCATTTCGCCTGCCCTGGATTTTACTCGCCTGATATATTTACCTTTATTTACAAGGGATTGTGTGGACTGATCGAAAGGGATTAAGATCATTGTCAATTAAAATTTTTGTTCATAAGAAGATCATTAAATGACAAAAAAACCAATAGAAACTGATAGATCTTGAAACATATTTAGAAGCTACTTGGTTTTTTGTTTCGCTATTTTGTGTGAGCGAATCGTCTTATTGTAGGGGAGGCCGGGGCTAGTTAGCGGTGTTTTCAGTTTTCATTTTTTATCGTTTTTGTTTAGGTAGATCGTGCAAAACAGAAAACGTTACATAAAAGGGCCTGTTGGCACCATGTCTGATTTTTTTCAAAGTGGTTGTTACATTGTCTTTGTTTTTGTAGACAAACATATGTGACGCGGAAAACTTGCCAACTTACCCCAGCAGCCTCGGAGTAAGATGGCGGTATGTACGGGGTGTTAGCGGTACGCTAAAAAATAAGCAATCAAATTGAAATTGTATTGCTTTAGGTATCCTAATTGAACGTGCTGGATGTCTTTTCAATACAAATATATATTAACCGAATATTTAAATTTGACAGCATTTTGACTTCGATGGAGGATTCATGTTGAAAAGTAAATTTTCGATATTTTTCAGACGATTGGACGAAGTAAATGTTTCTTAAATTGACGAGATACGTAAGAAAAGGATTCCTACCTTGGGTCGAATTCTAGAAATAAAAATATTTGACTAGTTTTGCACTGTAAATAGTACCGCCAACTTACCACAACCGCATATTTTATAAAAAAAAGTATGTAACAAATAACTGAAAGCTCTTTTCACGTACCGCAAACTGGGGTGACTTTGATCATCGGGGTGATTTTGATCACTCGAAACTTTTTTCGTAGATCGCTTATTAAACCAGAATAGTCTACCGAGTCATTTTAGTTTGAAATGATTTTTACTCTAAACTTATGAAATACTGGTTTGTTATACTTTTTGAGTATATTGTTCGGTTTTTGGGTACAAAAACTACAAAAAACCGAAATTTGACTTTACCTTATTTTTACGAAGCTTCATAAAGTGTCTATTTTTTTTTATTAAACTAATAAATCTCAGATTTGAGCAAGAGTAATAAATTACAAGCGAGATTTTATTTTCCTTTAGAGTGGGATGTACCAAATTTACTTTTAAGAGTTTGTTTATTTTAAATGCAATTTTTTGTGAAACTAGTTGGCAATTATTTTAAATTTTTTTAAGCTAAAACTCGCAACTTTTTTATTGTTCAATATTCCAACGTGTTAAAATGGATGAAACATTTTGTACATTGATAAAGCACTGAAATAAAACATTTTTAGCAGTTTTGAAGGTTTTCAGAATCTTTTATTCTAGTTGGACACAAATTATACGAATTTTGGTTACTCGAATTTTACAGTACATTGAACGCTTTGTATAATACTAATTAACATCTATTTAACAATGAGTATCTTTCCAGAATTAGTTTAGACAAAACATTTGAATGAAAAACATTGACATCAATAACTTAATGTGGGTGAACATGCAGGTTATCAAAGTCACCCCGGAATACGAAAAATTCAAAAAAATGTCTTGCGTCTAAAAATATGCAATGATTACTTCGAAAAGTGACCAATGTCACTATCGAAAAATAAAATCATTCGTGGAATAGACTTAAAATCACCTTAAATCACATAAAATGTTCAAAATTTTGAAAATTTACTTAGTATGCTCGAAAACACAACATCGCCAACAGCTTCTACAAAACAACATGTTATGTTTTTCATTACTTGAGGTATATACCAAGAGACAGCACCATATAACTAATATAAACTCTAGAAAAATGGAATCCGTTAACTTGCCAAAACCGTCAACTACTCCCTACAGTTACTGAAACAAGTCCCATATGATCAAAGTTACTTCGATGATTGAAGATACCCCGATTTTTTAATTTATCATTATTTAAATCATGTAGGATAGGATAGGATGCCCAGAAAACAGATTTTTTAATGATTTGTTTTAGAAACGTGAATTCATCAAATGTATCAGGAATCAGAACACAACTGCTGAAATGGCAAAAACCTGAAGTTTAATGAAATACTTTCGCTACGAAGGCGTGAAAAATACTGCTTATTAAAATTGAAGGAAAATATCAGCACCTCCGAGAGAGATATAATATATTACTTTTAGAGCCGTCTTAAGGCCCCTGGGCACTTTTGCAGTAACGGGCTCTTTTCGTTGAACAGGTGTAAGCAAAAATTTATGAAAGGAAACGTTAAAGTACGAGAAAAATTAATTACGATCATTTGAAAAAAAAAATTAAGAAAATTGATTGAGTAGTTTTTCGGCAATCGTGATCACGGAGCAATCATTTTTAGTAAGACGACATTTCGAGATAATCGAGTTTAAAATTTCAAATTACTATTGGTCTTGGTAGACGAAGCGCGCTTGGAAGCGCTGTAACTTTCGATCTATTTCTCGGATCTCTATAAAAATTTGGAAAAACATTCTCGAGGGGTTGTACATTCAGATAAAGCAATAAAAAATAATTCGATTTTATGAAAAATGAAAAAAGTATTAACCCCTTAATAAAAATTTGCTTGATTGCTAAATTAGTCAATATATTCTCACAAACTGAGTTTTTTTGGATTCTGGAATGATTATGACTTTCATTGGTTTAGTTTTCTATAAAAATACACTGAGAAAAAAAATCAGTTTGGACAAGGAAAAGTTTTTTTCAAACAACGTTTTTTCCTTGAAAGTGCCCAACTTGAATTTTTGATTTTCATGTCATGATTATCTATCTTGGAACAAAATTTCATCCAAAACAAAAATGGGTTTTTTTTTGTAAATCGACTTTAAATTTTTGAAATCGATTTTTTTCAGTGTAGGATTCAATGAAGAATTCTTTCAATATTTTTATTTGAAAATTCGACTAATTTTGTGAAAATCACCCCTACAACATTTTTTTGTAGGATTTGTCATCTTTAGACTATAGCTTTTTGAAAAAAATTGGTAAAAAAAGTTTGGCCCTTTTCAAAAGACAGTCTAGATCATTTTTGGAAAATCAAAGTATGCAAAGTGGCTTTTTGTGACAAAGTCTTCATGTACAGAAAGTTTCATTAAAATCTGAGAGGGTGCTGCCAACTCCGAATACGATTTGGCGCGAAATTCGTCAATACCTAGCGGGATTGTTAGGCCCCCCTTGCCTTATTGTGCATGTAAAAAGTTTATACGAATCTATGAAGCACACCATATGTGACATTTCCGTATTATCTTACTTTTTCAATAAATTTTAGCGTCAGTTAATAGAATTTCCATGATCAAGCTCTTGCTGCATGCATAACGCTTTGTAACTAAGAAATCGATAGCCGCCGGGCCTGGCAGACCCGCGTGCCTTTTTGATGGTTAAGTTTAAATGTAAAAGCCATTGGAATATATGGAGGAAGTGCATGGTTATAAATTCCAGGGAAATTATACATGCAAGAAGATCTGAGTTCATCTGATTTATTGACAAGTGACTCTATCATGCGCACGATCTCCGAAAAAAGCAAAATCCCGGACACCCTAAGGTAGAGTTACTATAGATTTCAATGGTAAAGACATATTGTAATGGCTATAAGATAACAGGGCATTCTAAGGCTAAAAATAAAAGATTTTGCGTGGTGTTTCCCTAAATAGCAGTTACATAATCAAGCAGTAACCTGACAGAATTAACATGTAATAATCTGACCTTCATAGTTCCATGGCGTTGTTTAAGGTTGATGAGTGCTTTGGCCAAGAGGGAATGCAGAAGTAGAGACCGTCCACCATTTGAACGTTGTCTTGACCAGGAAATATCTTTGTATTCCATGATGAGTTTAAGGTGGCTTTTGTGAACAAAGCGCGAAATTTTCTATTTCTTGATTATTTTTTACAGGTTTAATCTGAATCGAAGCTTTAGTTGCCAAACTTCGTTAACAAGTAGGCGAGAGTTGCCATTTTAAAGGATTAAGTATAATAAAGTATATAGGGTAACATGGGGAGACTTGATCAGGTTTTCAGCTAAACCTGCATAAATCTCTAAAAAAGCTTCCAATCCTTCCAAAGTCATTGAGATATAATGTGCAAAGCTATTGTGCGTATTCAGGATTTTTTGCAGAATTTTTAGTTTACTTTTTCAAAATATATAAAAGTTTTTCTATGATCATTTTTTTTGCTCAAGTCCTCACTGCGGAGATAAAATAAATAAATAAATAGTAAATATTACCACTTGGTCATGTCTCCCCATAAAATCTTCCTCAAGTCTCCCCAACATTAGTTATTGCGTTTAATGTCGTGAAAATTTTAGTACTAACTATTACAATGTTCCGATTTATGCAATATTATTTCCCTAGTTCATAACGAATAAAATAATGTATGAGTACTTTAAAAGTAATTATTAGTAGATAAGATATATCCATATAAAGTCTGTTTAAAAATTACATCATTTAACGCAAATTTATTAATTACGGAATATTTTCTATAAGGAAAGATATTTCATTCCAAACGTTTAAAATTACCTTGAGAAGGCCAAAACAACTTTAAAATTAAATTTTTGAAATTTTTTTTAAGAACCTTATAGAATACGTCATAGCCAATAATAGAATTTTGCGCTTGGTCAAGTCTCCCCTTGTTCCCCTATCACAAATTCTAAGTCTCACAATGCCGACAAAATATTGAATATTGACAAAATATTGTTGTTGATTTTGACCGCTGTTCGTTTGTATTGTCGTTGATTTTTCAGATTTTCCTTGCCATAGGCCTAAAGTTATCCTTGCTCTCAATTGAGTGCAATGGCTTTAAATTTTTATAACTTACTCAGTAATCTATAGCTAATTGAATGTCGTTAAAAAGTAAAAAAGAAAATGTATTAGTCGAAACAAAAAAAGAATAAAAAGGAACTGATGGAAACCCATCATCAGCGGTGGGTAGTCGCTGTAGGTAGGCAAAGCCACCACCTTACACATAGTAGCAAACCCACTAACACTGCAAGAGCAATGGTCTAATAAAAATCTACCTCGGCATTCGAAAGGCAAACAGAGATCAACAGCAGCATTTCATTGGTGCTGTAATCAGTGATGCCACAAGCACAGATTTATCTGGAAAGGTACAGATTTTTGAAACATTTTTGGTACAGATTCTGTACGGTACAGATTACAGATTTTTATTAAAAAGTACAGAATAGTACAGATTTTTTCACATGACAGCAAGGTAAAATAATTTAACCCTGCGATGCATCCCAGTAAACAGCAGGTAAACGTTGAGTTAGGCAGCAGGGATGGCAAGAATCTGAAGTGGAGCTGGTACTGATTGAGCTTGAACTGAAGTTGACATTAGAATGCGATTTGCGAGAAACCTGCTTCCAGCAAATGCAAGGGATGATGTCTAAGTGAAAGCCGAGTGAATCTTCTCGGAGTGCATACGTTTGCTCTGACCTTCTCCATTTGAATTCCTGCAAGCAGGTTTCTCGTATCCTACTGATATTACCAGCCCCATCTCAGCTTCTCGCCGCCACCCTGTTGGTCACCTTTGGTTGCAAACAAAGTGGGAGCGAAAATTTGAGCTGGATCTGATATTGGATTTACCCAGTCACACTCATCCGGAATTCTAACTGGTTTCTTGCGTAATTCCAGCTCAAATAAAACAACCGAGTCAGAGCGTCTGGTTTAACTTCCCCGAATGAAAAATATGTAAGACAAAACGATATTTATAAAACAACCTTGTTATTGTTTGGGTACAGAATCCGGTACAGATTTTTCTATAGAAGAGATAGATTTTTTAACTCCCGGTACAGATTTAATTGTGGCAACACTGGCTGTAATCGTCGACAGATTTTCAGTGGTGATCTTACGTGACTTCTCTTTTGTCGGTTCTCATGGTAAATAGGGACAAGTCTGTCTTTACCGGGAGACATGTTGGTAGACTTGAGCGATTCGTAGTAATGCTGCCTAAGCTCGACTCTTGCTAGTAGAAGACAAAAGATTAGTCCGTAACATTTTAAGCCTGTTTCTAAGATCCTGCCGCTTTTAGTTTTCCGATTTATATAATTCACATCCTTGCTCTCACACGAGTACTATGGCTTTAAATTTTCATAACTTTTCCTACTCAGTAATCTCTAGAATTGAATGTCATTAAAAAGTATAAAAGACTACATATTAGTCTAAATAAAAAAGGAAATAGTCTAAAGTTAAAGATTGTCCAATTTATTGGATTGGAAATGTACACCATTTAAATGTGCAGGATAAGTTTGGTTTAACCTTTTGAATTCTTCTGATGAGCATATAACAGCCAGCTTAATCGCGATATAGACGTTAATTCCAAAAATGCAAAGGATAATTTCATTGTCAAATAAAGAAACCTAGTGAGAATTATACGAGTACGCAATAGAATTGTGCCCTTTTAGATTTGTTCAGAGCGTCTTGATAGTGAGCAGTACATATAATATTTTTGATATGATGAAACTGGTCGGAGTCGACATCCAACTTCGGAGAAAGCCACATATTCTCTTCCAATGAACATTTCAATCCACTGAATCTCGCCGAATTTAAGATCAAGCGATATAATTTTGATTCTAAGCACGCATATCGCTTAGAAAGATTATTCTTGTTCCATTTGTGCTGTAGGAATCGAAATAACGGCTCTTTGTAATATTTCCGTTTTTGTACAATTTTGTTTTGTTGAAATAGGTATTTTTAATAAAACATTCACGAGACGTTTTGTACACTCGTTTATTATGACCGGCATTGGATGACGTAGAAAATGAATTGAACGATTTTATCTACCTACTCATATGATATAGCCACACCAGTAGTTAACTAATAAGCCTGACTGCTTTTTACCCTACCGTGTCAAAGTTTAATCCCTGTCAAAGTTACTGGTTTGCTAAGATGGAAAAGTCATCCTTCGTAAGGGAAGTGGCTCACATTTTGACTTTGCAGTCATCGTTTGGCCGTAAGCTTGTTTGACTCCAATATATATATATATATATATATATATATATATATATATATATATATATATATATATATATATATATATATATATATATATATATATATATATATATATATATATATATATATATATATATATATATATATATATATATATATATATATATATATATATATATATATATATATATATATATATATATATATATATATATATATATATAATCTACTGTATCGATTTTGTTGACTATTTTCGACAAGTTTAAGACTAAGAGAAACGGAAGCAAATTGAAAGACAGATAGGTTTTCTAGAGCGAATCAGTTATAAACTTAGAACGAGAAACTAGGACTAGGCAGGCCCATATGGACATGATCGAAAAGAAATGTGAAGAATCCTTTGCCTTCTGCTGGTAGGAGTTAGGCTTTCTACCCAAAGCTACCGCATGGTCGTTTATAAAACCTAACTCATCATCATGTTTTACCGCCGATGCCAAAAAATACTTCACAAATCCTCACTTAGAACGACCATGCGATCATTCTTTACCTTCCGCTAGCATAGCCAACAAAATTAAAAATGTATAGTGTAGTCGTGTTAAATTCCGCCTGAGCCTTGGAAAACCAGGTAGTACATGACATATCCAGCAACTTTGATGAAAATGGTATTCCTCTAAATAGAATTCGACCAGTTAAAAATATTTGGTAAAAGTTTCCATGCGTGCAAAGTTGTAAATAAAAAGGGCTAAGGTTATTGGATGATTTGAAAGCTTTTTAGCGTCGAACGTCCGATCGACGGTTTATTTTTCTTTTTTCACCATCTGCATTCGAGTGACGCATAGAATCGGCAGGCCAAGCCTTTCTCATTCGTCATTCCTCTGGCCCCACCATGGGCGCCCACGAGTAATGGAACAAATGGTTAATTATGGTTTCAGACTACCAAAACGCTCCTCAAGACGGGGTGAAAGCGGGGAGGTTTGGCGCCACACCCGAAAAGGACCATTTGTTAGAGTTGTCCTGAATGAAACCTTAGCTCTACGTACGTCCTAGAAATTGGAATCGAAACAGTGCAAAGAAACGCCCATGTCCTCTTCGTGATAATTGTATGTTTGTTTTTGAGAGTTGAGATGTGAGTATCGGCGCTATAGATCATACATGAATGACAGGTAAACGAGAAATTCTAGAATTCAGGCAAAGTTGACTTGACTTCAATCAAAGGAAGAAGCGATCTCTAGTTCCTAGACTTACTATAAGCGGTAATAAATGCAGGCAAGACATACTTTTCTGTACGACTGTTTGAAATAAAACATCATTTCACCGTTTTTTGCTTTTCCCCATACCTCCGAGCGCGGATTGTTCGTACCATAACACGGTGCTACAGTGATTTTGTACTTTTCAACTGTCTTAGTATTGTTCGTAGATTTCATCAAATGCAATGCAATCTGAAAAGAACGCAATTGTATGCTGCTATGTTATGTTCTTTTGTCAAAAGTACTGTGCAGTTTTGCGACAACAATATGAAAACAACAATAATTTTGAGATCGTTCATGAAAATTATGAAAATTGCTTGACATTTTCCTTAAAAAGAGTCTTTGTTTTATTAAAGATTTAGAGTGAACATTTAATTTCGGGTTTTGCTATGAAGTAAACAATAATTGTGAATAATTTACGTTACCGATAGCAACAGTGGAAATTTACATTGCATTCGATTGCAAAATTTATGTTCGTTAAAGTGTAGATACCTATCAAATGACAGCTAAGAGCTGCTTTCACAAAATCATTTTTATCGTAATTTATGGTAATCGCATCCTCTACGGAATTTGTTACATAATTGTTAAGAATACCTTTTAACAGATTGTGCAAAAATCTCTTTATTCTGCTGAATACAGCGGAAATAATTGACGTTGAAATCAGCTCGGCAACTTCAGCTGCCAAACATTTAGAAACGGTAGAAGGGTCGTCAAACGGTGGGATAACAAAATTCTCACAAGTTTCCTATCTCATGCCTCCACGCGAGTCTAAGTCTATTGATGACATTTGGTCCTTAGACCAGCGACGACTGGGTGCTATCAGCCTTCCGCCGATAGTAGCAGAATGAGAGGGTGCGAACAGATCTAGCCGAGAAAACATTGCCGTAAAAATGAATAGTTGATCGGAAATTAGCCCCAATACGACTAATCTGACTAGTATCTATGATCACGGGTCAATACGTATTGAAAATTCGCCGCGTCTGTTTTTATGAACCTAATTTCAAGCTCCAATCCAATTTCCAAACAATCCGATATGGAAAATAAGAAATACTTTCCTTGATTTATAACATCTCGCGCTATTTTTGCCTGTATAATGTGTTATCACACGGTAGTTTTCAAGCCAATAAATTTATCGTTGAGAAGAAGTAGCGAATTCTGTCCAAATACTGTTGCAATGAATAGTGATCCGGCCCATTACGCAGATAAGATTAGCTTTTCTAGGCAATACTCCCACGGTCGGCTGTGTGGAGTTCAAATTGCTTTTGTTTAGGGAACATAGTATACTCTCGGTAGCCGGCTGCCCAGAGTTTAAAAAAAACCAAAAACTAAACAAGATCTTCTCTTTTTCGAGTGATCGTGCACTCGAAGACTAACTAAACATTTACCTAATAAAATATGCTTTACAGGTCGCATCGCTTGCTTGGAGCGAATCCTAGACCTGATACCCTTCCAAACTACCAACTCCGCGACACCTATGGAAGAGTCTAATGAATCGTCGTCTTTCCGTTAAGTAAGTGGAGCATCAACACTTCCTGTCTACCTTATCCTTTATCCTTCCCCGTGAACGATGGAGATGGGGGCGGCCGGCAATGATGGCTATCATGCTGTTGAGGTTTTAATATGGGTCGGATTGGTATGAATTCTTACTTACCATTTCCTAAGCAACTCTTATTAGAAAATCAGCAGTCAAACATGATGAAGTCAGTGTGCAATCCGCCAAAATCATCGTCATAACGCAACGCAACGCAACGCAACGCAAACATTTAGAAACGGTAGAAGTTTTGTCGTGACTAACGACTTACCTTTCAATATAAGGGCCCCTTTCAAAATTCCGGAAAAAAAGTTGTGTAAGTCGTGGAACGCTTATATCTTTTGTTGTACTCAACGGAATTAATCAATTTCTTCCCACTTTTGTTGAAAATATGTTTGGCATTGCTGTTTTAAATTTTAGAATATGTGGGACATAACAACGGAAAACAGCTAAGGATAGGTGAAGTTCGGAACATAACCGGGGTGTTGACGCAGGATAATTATTTTGTGTATGTACAAGTTTTCAGTATAACCTTAAAATTTCTGACTAAAACATGCCACTTTTACTGATAATTCACTAAATTTAATTTTCCGATAACTGAATTAGTCAGCATTCTTTAAATTTTATCGGCAGAAATTTACCGATAATTATCAACTCTTATATTATATATTTTATGCGGAGACGTCAATAATAATTGTTTTACTGAATTCATTACCGTCGAGATACTATTCAAATCCCCAGAAAAAAATTACTGAACTCCGTTAATCAGATTTAATGTGTGAATTTAGCCGCTTGAAACAGATACAAGCAGAATTTTAATAATACGATACTTCAACGAATACTCCTACGTCAACACCGCGGTTTTGCCCCGGACATTACCCTCCCCTAGTTTTTTAGAAAAAACAACAAGACACGTTGTTACTTGCGTATATTTAGATATAGTTTTAATCTCATGAAAAAATTCTAGGAACAACACAAAATGACAGTTCTAAAGACGATCTTCCAAAATTGCTCCCCGCGGAAGACTTTAACTGCGAAAATCCTGCAGTCGTGAATTATTATCTGAGGCACCATGCTGACATGCATGGATCATTAAATGCATGAACCATTAAAAGTTCAAAAATGGTCAAAGTTCAAACCACCATGATAACAAGAAAACGCCAGATTTTTAATAATAAGTGCATTGATTTTTTAATTTTTTATTCACTGGTTCAAGCAGTAGTGTAGTTAAACTTCTACAACAAAGTGTTTACTCGAGTTAATCAGGTGGAAATTTCTCTTGCAATGCTTCACACTAACTTCAAAATCTTTAAACGTCCTGTTAACCCTAGAACGGTTTTGTGGGATATATTTGCACCCCAGAGCTATTTACAATCCCTGTTATTTCGTAAAGGTTTATTTTAACCATAAGCAATCTCTATCATAAATCAATTTGATTTTTAAGCTTCCATTAAAGCAGGGGCAAGCTATTTGTTTCTCTTGAACAAATTAACAGTGCCAGCTTAAAGTTTGTCTCGGGTACAAATGTACCCCAAACAAACCGTTCACGTTAGTGTTTTGTCATGTGTACATAATTCGGAAATCCCATACAAACTACAGACGCGTTGGTCCGGTAGCTAGACTTATCCGATAAGCTTAAAATTTGGAGTAAGTACTCCTGGTGGGACTAGGAATCGACTCAGGGGTGGGCCAATAGGGGTCATTTTTCTTGTCACTCTAATATACACTTCTAATCAATCTCTTTGCATCTTCTTTCTTTATTTGGAATTGTATGAATTGTTTTATTACTATATCCTAAATTAGATTTATACTAACACTCACTAACACAATTGAATATTCGCTCACATACGAACAAACACTCGTGGCCTTCACGATTACACAAACCTGGTCACAAACGCGAGCATGCAATTGCAATCATCTAAACATACTTACGCTCGCGATTTCGCCAACATTAAAACACCCCGGTAATTAAGTGAACGTTTTAGCACCTGTAAACTTACAAACTCGATCTCAAGCATTAACCTACCGCTTGCACGATCATGAATGATCCGGTGCGATCATGAATCAGGTCTCTACTCTCGGTCCTAGCAGCCCAGAATCATGCCTTCAGTTGGACCAATAAAAATGATGCTCATTTTCATTAGACAACATGCTCCATGGCGAGATGAGTGGGAACTCTGGTGATATGGGGAAACTGACTCTTCTAGCATCTGAACCATACACTAAAAATTAAGCATCAGTTTCATAGACCGCTTGCGATCATTCAATAATACACGCAAATATGTGAATATCCACATGATTATAAAATCGAATTTATACACGTGAAGTCACATACATACAGCAAACACGTTAATATACAAATGTTTGAGACCTTCGCGATCATCCACGCGACCATCCACGCAACATACACCCGCGATCTCGAAAACATGATAAGATCCTGGTGATAAGGTGAACGTCTCAGCGCTTATAAATTTTCAAACGCAGTCGCACGATCATGAATCGGTCACTCCCGGAAGACTCTATCCTTGGCATTAGCAGTCTATATCCATATTTTCAATTGTATCTACTAAAAAAGAAAGCTCTCATATCCACTGGACAACATGGCGACATGACCGGGAACTCTAGTGATATGGGATAACTCACTCTCTGTTAGAATGTGAACCGTACACCGAAAACTAAATACCAGAATGACAATTCGCGTGACCATCAAGGAACACACACGAATATGTGAATGGCCACACGATTACAAAATCGAATTTATGCAGGCGAAATCACATACACGCGAGCCCACGTAACAAACACGTTAACATACGAACGCTTAAGCCCTTCGCGATCATCCACGCACACCTACGCCCGCGATCGCACAAACATTACACCCCGGTTATAAGGTGAACGTTTTAGTACTTACGAAGTTTTAAAACCAGATCTCAAACGTAAACCTGCAAAAGTCGCGCGATCATGAATCGGTCACGTCCGGAAATCATTACTCTCCGTCCTAGCAACTTAGGTCCATCCATTCAGTTGAACCAATACAAAAATATAGCTCATATCCACTAGACAACACTTTCCATGGTGACATGACCCTAATGATATGGAAGAACTCAGTTTTTTCTAGCATCTGAACCGTACACTGAATAGTAAGTATCAGATTCATGGTTTGTGCGATCATCCAAGAACACACGCGAATATGCGAAGGGACACAGGGTTATGAAATCGAATTTATGCACGCGAGGTTACATACCCGCTAGCACACGCGACATATAAACGCCCACGCAATTGAACGCGTTAATTTATAAATGCCCGAGCCAACATGCAATCTCGATCATTCGCGCACAACTACGCCCAAGATTTCGCAAACACAAAAACTCCCCGATGATTCAGTGAACGCTATAGCACCTATAATCTGATAACGTGGTCTCAGCGCGCATAAATACACGCTCATTCCCGTACGATCGTAAAATCTCTACGCCCGCACATCTGAGCCGTACACTCAATATCACAATCGAAATAAAAGCTCGCTGCATTTGGCCTTAAGAAACCATTCATAAATTACGTAACGCTTTTAGAGAGAGAGGGGGTACGAAAAACTGTAACATATTGTGTCATATGGGGGAGGGGGGAAAACAAAAACGTTACGTAACATGTTTTACCGAAGATTTTTTAAGGAATCTGTTACGAAATAGGAGGGGGGATGGATAGCGAAATTTGTGACAATTCGTTACAAGTGGGAAGGAGAGTTAATTTTGCGTTACGTAATTTAGGAATGCTCCCTAATCCCTGTTTTGGTGGGCGACATTTCCCGTCTCGTCTGCAATTGTAGTGAGCGATTCTGACGGAGAGCCCTTTCGAGAACCCAGCTCTACAGTTCCAGTAGGACAACTTTAAAAAAAAAGAATGAACGAAACAAATGTGAAAACTGTATGTGAATGTACTCATTCGTTTAAAAGTCATTGAGCATTAAATTTCGCTGTTGTTATATTCGTTCGGAAAACTAATCTGTTCTAATGCAGAAGAAGGCTGATTGTATATTAAAACAGCTTGTCTAGTCTAGTCTAGTCTACACATACACAGCCAATACATGTAGGGATCCTGGAAAATTGCAGACGTTCACCTACAATTTTTCTTGTCAATATCAATGTTTGTGGTACGTATGATATGTGACACAATCATTAAAGCGGCCAGGCCCACTGTGCAGCGTACAAAGTGAAGATGATTCAAAATTATACGGCAATTAAATTTTTCATTTAATGAAGAATTTTATCAACGAACTATTTCAAACCTTGAATAAGGAAGAAACGAGGACAACCGTACCGACAGTTTCAATTTGATGTGGATTTGATAAATCGTTGGGAGTGACTTGGCTAAGAGGATTAATGTCACTCCTTTGATCCTTGGTTCCTGGGATTGGATGCGACAGAAGCTGATTATATATTAAAACAGCTTGTGAAACTAAACATGAAATCGATTTGTGCAACGTAACTTTTATTCTCGCAAATATATTGGACACTGTGACTTTAGTTTTGTAATTGTTACAATCGTGTTCGACGTTTATGACAATTTATCATATTTGGTTGAATGAGTATTTGTTCAAATTCAAATATATCTTTGAATTGTATGTCTGTGTGTGACGAAAGTATGTGCATTTATTTTTTCCTTATGTCTAATGATGATTCATTCACAAGTCTAAGAATAAAACGTTAAAACTGACGTTTGGTTGCCGCGTACCAAGAGGAATGGTGGCATGTTTTTGGTGAGCATTTCTAGCCAGGAACTGTATAGCGGAGCTGATACGATATCCTGAAAGAAGAAATAAATAACATGTTAGAAACCGGAACATATTTTATTTGCGTGGAAGAGCAGTGATCACTGTTTTCAGTTGATGTATTTTATTAGAAAAACCTGTATGATGACAATTACCTTTCGTGGAATAGGCATCGACATGACTATCAACGCAGAATTCTTCGAGTGTTCCAACAGCAGCTCTCGTAACCGTAACTGTCGATAAGTTTTTTCCGTAAGTTGATCCCGTTCTTCTTTACTCACAATTGGACTGCTCTCTTGATCTTCGACCATGATGGTGTTCATGAGCGACCGATGAGCGTTGATTGTTGTCTCCTGAGGCTTATCCGTGATGGTGACCATAGTGATGGAGACGTATTTGATTCGAAGCTTATCCAGCAGGGTTGCCATACTGTGAAAATATTTTATGGTGAAAATGATTACGCTAATAAATCACCTAGTTAAGCATTTACTTATTGCGTTCTTCCTCAAAGTTCGTCTGTTGACTGGCTAGAGCGAACACTCGGATTTGACAGGCAGACCATTTTGATCGACTTGCGATAATGTGAGGCAGCAGAATGGTGAGTCCTCCGTCGTCGTACAGCCACCACACATCGATATTTCCCGGTAGTTGCTTGTCTCTGAATATGTTCATTTCTTTGTTGTGCAGAATTGTGTTTGGATCGAGAATAACTAGAAATATTGTGGGTGGAATGAGCAATAACGTTGTATTTTACATGGGCAGGATGTACCTTCATTTAATGTGCTCATACTGCTTGTATTGCTGGCAGGAACGATTCCCGGTAAATCTAGGTTTGAATTTACTGGCATTAGTCCGCGGTTTATTTGGCGACCTACTGGAGAGGTTTCGACTGCTCCAATGGATGGGACACTTAGTGTCGAGGTTGATGTATTCAGTCCCGAAACCACTGGTATGAGATGAGAACTATCGATTCCACTAGGAAGCCGAAGAATTGCAAGAGCTAGACGGTTGTCAAATGTATTGCTGTAATAAACAAAATCAGGAAAAATTTGCATTACATTTGGTTCAACATCGTAACGATTAAACATTGATTATATTTTCATACTTACTGCAAGACATTATAGTACCGATTCAGTTCGTCGGAACTACACGTAAGCCAGTTGGTTTTGTATCCAACGAGCAAAATGTTTGGCGAAAGTTTACCGAAACCAGATGATTGAATCATTGCACGAACTCCTTCGTCGAAAGGTAGTCCATCTAGTATGTGATAGAATGCCTTTATTTTGGAAATATTTATCGCTTTCTTGCCTTCCTGCAGTAGAACGTTTCGTCGTTTGTAGGATAGTTTTTCTTCGACTACATTTCCAACGATCATCAGCGAGTGGTTCTTTGTAATTAAGTGCGCGAAATTCAACAATCCAGGCCGGTGCAGTGGATTTCCCGTCATTACCAATAACTGAGGATTGTAGTTTTTCACGTGTTCTCCGATTTGTTCCAAGTTGAACGCTGAATTGATTGCTGATTTGTAGGCAGCTGCTTGCATCGAGGATCCCCAGTTTACGTCCGGCTTACGGTAGATGACCGTCAGATACAGAATGAAGATAACTATCACTGCGACGAAGGTCGAAACTACGTCAATTAGGAACATTATTGTTATGCACAGAATGGACCCGATCATGCTCAACCATGGATGGTAGAATCGGAAGGTTGGACGCCAACCGAGTGGTGCAACGAATGAAGCGTGGAATGTGCAAAAGTTCACCAGAGCGTACGATGCCAGGAAGAAAATGGAGATCAACGGTGCAATCGTGTTTAGATCAGCAATCATCAGGAATGCAAAGGATACCAGAAATACAAGAACATAACCTCTGTATGGTTCCCCATGTTTGCCGTATCCTTTGGAGAAAAAGATGAGACCTGGGTAGATACGATCGACGCCAAGTGTCTGAATAAGACGAGGTACAGAGAGTAGGTTAGTCAATGCGGTACTCAGTGTAGCTGCCCAGCAGCCAAGATAGGTCAGAGCAACTGAAATTGCCATAAGTTGCATGATTCCGTAATCGTTGTTGAGGCCGTATTTACAGTTCTAAAATTAGATAGTATTAGTATTTTAATTTAATTTGGGACTTTTGAAGAGTCAACTTACGTTCAATTCCACGCTGCACGACGTGAAATTAACGCCCACAAGATCGGTTAAGTTTCCGGAAGCATCTCGTACTGCTGCCGCACCCGCAAACAAGGAAAACGTGATATAGGAAATGGCGGATATCAGACATGCAAGCATTGTTCCCTTAGGAATGGCAGATGCTGGATCTTTTAAATCTCCACAGATATTAGCACCGCATTGAATGCCGGTTACACTCGGGAAGAAAATCGAAAACACGCTGAAAAAATTTTGCTGAATGCCTTCGCTGAATCGGTAGCCTGGCCCTAAATTAGATGCAAAAACTGCCATTGAAATGCCCAGAAATCCCTGTGCCTCCTCAATTGAATCAGTGGGCCCTTGGATCGCACCGATGATGAAACTTGCAATTGCTACTAAAATAGACACTAACAGGAAATTTTGAGCCTTGACTTCCCAGTCCATTCCTATTGCACAAATCAAAACCATTATTAGGAGGGCTATGGTTCCGATTATCCGCGTATCATTGGTGGCTCCATCTATTATTTTCCAACCGAAGCTTGCTGGAACGATTTCAGGATATAAATTTTAAGCTTTAAGATGATCGACCTAAACGTACCTAGCAAAGCATTCAACGACTCGCAGAAACCGATCGTGTTCATCGAAGCATTTACGGAGTTGGCGAAGGCAAACACTAAACCCACGGATGCGCCGAATTCCGGACCCAGTGATCGTGATATGATGTAATAGAGACCACCGCTCTTCACCTGTCCGTTAGTGCAGAGTGCCGACAGGGAGAGTGTTGTTATGACACACACCAGATAGGAGAGGCCAATGATCAGCAGGGTTTGAATGATACCGGCTTCCGCTACGATCCAGCTGAGTCGCAGAAAAAGCATGACTCCCCAAATGTTGAGCAGACATGGTGTAACCACACCCTGTATCCAACCCAGTCGGATGGCGTGGCCAGGTCCGGCCGGTTTGGGTGCATCTTCTTCTGGTTCCTACAATGAAAAATAAATTGTGGGTTAGAAATTATTCACACGAGGTATTCAAGAAATTGTTTGTTGGTTGGAAGATTTTCTTTAGATTAGTTATGAAATTCGTCTCATGCGTTCCGACTTCGTCTCATCAGAATCCGACACTAACTTAGTGACAGGAGTACGCTAGCGACGGAATAAAGGTTAGCTCCAAAAAATGAAAACACTATTTGTGTTTTTGAGCGAACCCCTAGTCCTGCGTGATGTCCTGCAAGAAAATAAGTGCTGATTAAGCTGATAAGAGTTGGAAGAAGGTAATAAGAGATAAGAAATTAATTTAGTTATAGGTTTTATGATGATTCTTCACGTGCAAAGAGGGTTTTAAACAATTTTCTCATTAGTGGAGAAAAAATAGTTTTTACTTAAATATGTCTCGACTAAGGAAAAATACAGCACAGATTTTCTTTGTCAGTGAGATTTTTCGTGGAAATAATTGGTTATATTCGTTACGTGTTCGAAAGACTACCCGGGTACCCAAAAAATTAAGATGTGGCATTTTTTATCCGATTTGGACACTTTTCGACGTTTTGGATTCATATGTCGCCCATTTTTAGACTCTATGAAGATGAACCGGATGAATATATCTGGTTCCCAGGAGTTCAGATTTTCGAATCCTGTACTGGGACACTATTTGTGAATTGCTATGGAATACTGGCAATACTGCTGTCAACATCCAAAAATTTGCTTTCGTGGGGCCCTAAGTGACCATTATATGTTCTCGTAGCTATAAGAAACAGATTTCTTACAAAATTTCATGGAATTTAATAACTATATTGCAAGGATTTTATTAAAATATTCAAATCGTCCCTTCGGAAATACAGTTTCCCGGGCACCAGATGAATTCATCCGGCTCATTTTCACAGATACTAAAAGTGGATGAGTTTCCAAAATCCAAAACATCTAAAAGTGTTCAAATCGTTTAATAATTTCATAATCATATCCAGTGCCGTCTTTACATATGGGCACGTTGGCCCCAAGATTTTGGAGGCCCCCAAATTTGAATGAAGTTAAATCATTTTAAGGCTGTTAAAATTTAAAAAATATTCGCGCTCAATTATTTATAACTTTGTAGCATGTGGGTAACAACGGATCAGTAACCGTTCGGAATCGCACATTGCACCTTATACCATGTGATCAACACGTTTGAAGTTAATCAGATTAGCATGGTTAATGGTAGCGGTAGGAAATGTGGCACTGCATCACTAGGATGTGTATTGAACCAATTCAAACGTCAAACCAATATTTCGATTTATGTTTCAATTTATTTTGTGTGAAAGTGATCCGCGGATGTGGTAAAATTCAGTTCTTCGTGACGTCTGCGACCATGAACAGACAAATCTATATGGAAGCCACCAAAAGTGACTTATGAATTTCTTGAGGTTCCATGTAGACTCGTTAGTTTCACGGCCGGATTGTGCATTTTGCACTATGCCGTCTTAGAATAGTACAGGACCAATAATGTTATTTTTGTACTTCTTTCCGTCCCATCAAAAATTGTTTGAAGTTGTAAAATGTCCTTCTGAAAATCTGATTAAAAGTGTCTCATCAAATCGACCCTACTTTTACACTAAATCTCATTAAAGGAGTCTGCGTGCCTTTGAAAATATATGAAGAGCCTTGAATATTTGGTGACCTAGATTGTGGGTACAATTTTTTTCCGTTTGGTTCCAAAAATTTTGTCATGAAAAATATTTTTAAGAACATTCTTGTATTGTTGGGTGTTCAAAGTTCTGGTAACACAAGCAGAAAATTCTTGACTCCAGAAATTTAATTTTAAAATTCAGTTTTGTCTTCTTAAATTCAAAATCTCAGTTTACGGTAAATCCACGAACACAAAGATATATTATGCATCACAGGTTGATTCACAGCACTATGGGAAGGTCACATACAAACAGGTGGCCAAAATATTTTGTCAGTTATTCTTTCTTGTTTGAGTTGCTAATAATGAACGACACTCATAAAGAGTTTAAAAACGTCGACTGAATTGGTAAATCCCTCTGTTTAGAAGTTTTGAATTTTCAGATACAGTATTTAACACATAATTGAAAATAATTGACTGGGACAAGATCACATGTGTTTTTCAACTGCTCACACAGTGAGTGGCAGAGACAAAATGCAAGTCGCGAACGTGATAGGTAGATATTTTCACGCATTATTTGAGCAGAAGTAAATAGAAGGCTGTTTTGGCAATTATTTCATCGTAGATATGACAAATGGACTTGATGTTTACGGCTAGTCAAATTTAAAAAATATATCCCTTCGACTTCATTAGCATTTGCATTAAACATTTTTTACTGTATAATTTTTCTTGAACATTTTCGCGTGGACGTTTTGAAAGTCACTGAGAACGAATATGAAGTCAAATAAATATAATTTGCTTTTCCAATACGGCGTATTCAAAATGGCGAATCAAAAGACGTCGAAGGTATATTTTCCGTAACTTCATATAACTAGAAATTTGCGAAAAAATCGTAATTGATCGATTGAAATCTTAAATGAAACATGTATTGACATCTTGTATACTAAAATTAATAGATCCCAGTGGTACTAGATGGTGTAACTGGAGAGACAGAATACAAATATTTATTCATTATGTACTTAACCTCAAAAGTAGGAAAAAACGCAGTTTTTCGAGTACATAACCTCAAATATCACAAAACCCTGACATTTTGACGCCGAATTCGAATTCTATGCTATTGTGTCCACTAACTATGGTTGCCATAGGAATTTTATTTGAAGCGTTCTCAGCTTAGGGCAAATAAGGGTAACTGAAACTTTCGCTATAAGTTAAAAGATACATCATACTTGCATCTCCAATCGGGAGTTCAGGGGAATATCGGGGACTTTTTTCTCGGGTCTAATTTAGGGATATTTTTCATAAAACTCCATGCCGATACAATATATATGCATTTCCAATAACTTTATCACAAAGCCGGTATTATTAGCTATCAAATGACATATATGAGCATATGTTTCCTGCAAAGTTCAGCAGAGATACGAACAGTTGAGAAAACGCACGTAGTATGTCTTTTTTCATAATTTTTATCTTCAAACATTCATATTACCAAGTTATGTGAATATTTTTCCGAGATATTTTGGAGTTTTTTTTAGCTAGAGTGTATAGAAATACTTAGTATAAAAATTAATTAAATTGGAGTTCATGTAATTTTCGATTTTTGCCCGCATGCCACCCCATAGTGCACAGTGACATTAAATCAGTATCAGGAATCAGAATATATTGGCTTAAATGGAACGTGTCCTGTATGTAGTCGGGTATTTGTGCCTCACTGCAACGTACATGTGTTTTTTCTTTCGACTGTTTTACTGACTGGCATTGAAATGAATTCCACCGTTTATATTAATAGGGTCGAGTAATTCCGATGTCTCGTTATGAAAATAATTTTAAATTTTTTTACGTGAAAATTAAGGTATTGAACATTTGTGCTTTCGAGTGGTGAAAATGCTAAGTATTGTTATTAAACGTTAAACGTCTGTCGGAATATATAACAAAAATCTACGTCACCAACAATTCGTGCAAAGAGAGACAATATTGCAAAGAATCGTTAGTTTCATTTCTGTAGCAAAAAATGCGAATATCGAAAAGGAATGAATCTCAAAACGATAAGTATTTAGATTCAATATAATATCGATTGATTTCAAAGGTTGAAACATTCAATATTGTCATCTGTGAAGCAAAAAATGTGGCTATTTCCAACGTTTGAAATTGACTTTATCCAGTTTCATCACATTAAGAACACCAAAACGTCGAGAACAACACTGAATGAAACAATGTAACTCTTGTTAGTTTCGGGGTCTGAGTTCTGAAATACATACGTTTCTTGGCATTATTATTTGGAAGATATATTTACATTATTGGCATATTGCATATTTTCCGTAGATTGTTTTAGTTATAGGTCAGGACAGTTATAATGGTGTCGTTCAATGAATTCTCGACATTTATTAGCTTTAGAAACATAAGAGGAGTACTCATAAAAAATCTGTTGAAAATACAAACGAGAAACAGATAAAATTATTTTACAGCTACATGTAGATTAATAGTGATAGTCTTCTAAAATAGTAATGTTTGCCAATTTGTTAACGATTGATTGCTACTGCCATAAATGACCTCAGTGCACAGTGTTTCCAAATGGGCAAAAACGTGATCGAAATTGTTTTGCCCGCAGTGTTAGGAAAATCAAACTTGAAAATTTCCTGTATTATCCCAGAGAGCAGCAGTGCGTTTCATTTATGGTTGCACATTATGGAGTATGTTCGAAATTTTTTTTACTAGTCTGGATAGCGTTCAAATAATGGACTTTGAATCCACCCTACTCCACCGTCTCCCCTTCTTGACGGAAGCACTCCTCATTCTCAAACAACGTCTTGCGATTATGAAGGTCAGATTACTCCGTCTGGGCAGGGTATAGCGTAGTTGGTAAGTCCATTCCACTTTACGCAGTTATCTTTCAGATCGGTCAGAAATGCTATTAACTATTTAGGAGTCATATATTTTGGTTCCGTGAAACTGGGGATTATTTTTTTGGTCATTCTACTCTGCAGCAGTTTATAACTGTTCATTTAGAGGAGTCTCTTAGTTCAGTAGTGTCTATGGACCCCCAGTGGTCTTAATACGGCCCTGGTTATATGGTATTCCATTTGAGGGAACCCAGGTTCCCTATCGACCTGTTAAAGATGTTTTTTGTCTGATATATAACGGTTAAGCATTTGAACTAGGTCAACGGTTTTACTATAAGTCGTTTGTTAAAATTACTAAAACAGTCATATCGTTAAGAATTTGCACGGTGGTTTACAATAAAATTGGAAGCCCATATCCTCAAATTGAATCTTTCGCAGAATGGATCAAATATAGAACAATCCATAACCTGGACCGTCTTTCGATAATTCTCATACTAGCGAAACAAGAGCTGCTTTCCATGGTAATAAAAATGATAAAACGTCACGGAGATGGTTGTTATCAGTATTACGATTTAGAACCAGCATCACACGGTAGTATGACATGTATTTACTAATTGTTTGGATTGGTGCCACTTAGGTATTTATCAAGTAATGTTATCTCTTTCAAATCAAATGTTTTTGTTTGGCTTTGCTTTGCGCGTACAAGTGTCCTTTATGTCAAATATTATCAGAAACTATCGTCGTTTTTAGATGCACATTTAAGTGTAATATGTTATATAGTTTTGATTCTCAATCACATAAGGAATCCGAATTTGTTATTAAACTTTGAACAGAAGCATTGATTTGACGTTGACTTTATTGTTTAAAATTTCTTTCCACCATCTCTATTTGAAACTTTCGGATTATATTCCAATGCTTTGGCCACGCTTCTCCTTTTCTGCTGGTCATGGCTTCGATGGGATTATCAGAGAATAGTTGTAATTGAATTCCAAATAAAAAATGGTCGCCGGGTATGGTTCCATAAGCAGAGAAATTGTAAGTGAATGACAAACAAGTGAAAATAAAACATGTTGGTAAATGTCCATTATTTAGAGACAACCAAATTACCTCTTTATGCGATGAAAAAAGTCGCCCAGAAAAACTCAATTGACGAGTATATTTGTGCATACCTGAGGTACTTTGTCTCAAATCGACAAGTTTCATGCGCCTGCTCACTGTACATGAATTCCAATATTTTACCAACATTTTCATTTCGAGTGTTTTGCTTATAGATCTCATGAACTACACACGTTCATATGTTCGCAATATAGGGTAATGAGCTTATTTTCACCGTTTCTATTTTCGCCCTAACCATTTGAAGCCGTTGATTAAAGTAACGTCTGCAATCTTTTTTCAACGCATTTACTTAAATAGTAGGGCGGTAACAGGGGCTCAGTTCGAGTTTTCGTTGCGTTCAAACGCGACCATTTCACCGTTTTCAGGTTTTTTTGTCATAATATTGGATCATATGAACGAAGCAAACTTGTTGATGCCAATTGATAAGCATTCTATCAATTGTAGGCCGAATGTCATAGTGTGGGGCATCCTCCCTAATAGAGCCAAAATTAACGCTCTACCTTAGTTGCGATTCAAGGGCCAGTTCATCGATTTTCACGTGGAACACATAGCACATTCAAATGTTTGCTGCACTTGAAATTCAGTGTATTCTTAGCACGTTAATTTCAAGTGTTTTACTTTTGGATTCCATACTTATCTTATGGACGGACTTCGAGAAGCAAAGCAAACAAAGCAAAGTCTTTGTACTACAATCCCTTTACGGAATTTTCATCTTTCGTTTCATCAGACCTTGCAATTGATTATTAGCATTCTAAGCTACGCTAATTGCTGAGAGCCGATTGACACTGAGAATCTTTTCTGATTCAGGCTCGAATATACGTCGAATCGCTTACGATAATCGCACTTTACACTATGTACCATGCTTAGGAGTTTAACTATAATCTGGTTGAAAAATGTATTCACATTTTGAAATATGATAATGGAAAACGTTATAACTCTTCGCAAAAAACCGAGTTTAAAATAACTATTATGGACGAGCTTCAAGCCGTCACAAACCTTCTTGTTAGATCACCCGCTTTAAGGTTGCACAGAGAAAGCGCAAAATTCGCAAACGAAAAAAGCAGTTTTTTTCCACACCGTATGTCAGATCTTCATAAAAATCAATCAGCAGTACTGTAACAACATTCTACACACGCTGATTGATTTTTATGAAGATCTGACATACGGTGTGGAAAAAAACTGCTTTTTTCGTTTGCAAATTTTGCGCATTCTCCGTGCAACCTTAACGTTCTCGGTCTCGCTGTCCGACTGAAGTGTCTCAACGAAGAGGTCCACTTTCGCTCACCGGCCGTCCTTCTCCGTACTGCAGCAGGGTTCCTTTCCCGATGTGGCAGTGAATCTCCTGGTGGTCGCCCTTTCGGCCATTTAATTCCCAATATTCCTTTTCTGGCTACACTTCTCCAGTCCATGTTTGCCGTCAGTGAAGGACTCCAAAATGTGACGTCGATGATAGACTCTCTCCCGTCTCTCCGAAATGTGCGAACAGAATCGTCATTGCACATTCGTACATCTAACTTAACTAGAGCTGTTGTCTTAGTTACTCAACTGCCCATTTCATAGCCCAGGCATTGAAGTTACCACCAATGACTACCAGCTTTTGGCTTATTAACTGCTCGGTTCCCAAGCAAACGTAAAGTCCATAATGCCCCCATACTCATGGGGTTGGTCATGGGTGTTTGAAATAGGTTCAACCCTCGAAAACACCATCGCCATGGCCCAATAGATCCCATAGAAAAACCATACGTTGGTATATTTATGGGTTATTGAGATCATTTTATGGTGTTTTAATGATTGTGAAAGTGGGCACGGACCATGTTCATGGTCTTTTCAAGGGGCTGTGTGGTGTTTGAGCCCATGAGTATTTGCTCGGTTTAACTATTCCAACACTAGGCTTGTAGATGCGTAACAGCTACATATGAAGACGCCGTCGATTTTGGCGATCATGAAGCCTTTTACAAACGAGTTTTCTTAAGTTAATTATGAGCCTCGGTTGATCTACGTAATGGCTCGACCTTTCTTCCATTTAGTTCTCGACATTCCTCTTGCTTTCCGTCATTCTCTCCATCTATTACGCTATATAGATCCTCTGCGCACTTGAGCCATTTAGCTCCGAACTCCACTCGGATATTACCCAGCGGTAAGTTACCGCAAGGCATTTAGTTCTGGTTTCTGTGAGCCGTTTAGTTCCCGTTTTCATGAGCTATTTAGCTTTCGTCTCAGTGATCAATTTAGATCCTGATACGCCGAGCCATTTAGCGCTGGTTTCTATAAGATATTTAGTTCCCAACTTTATCGCGATCTACGCGACTAATCTCTGGCTGTAAACTCACTTTAATCCGACTAAGAGTTCCCCGGTAGCAGATTTTCTCCCAAAATTGACTACCCTACTCCGACTGGATGCTCGGCGGCGGAATTTCTCTCGGTACCGATGTCCGTTTCGTGAATCTAGTTTTCTTACGTTACAAGCAAGCCATTCAATTCTCCGGTTCGACGCGATCTACTCATTGTAGTTCTCGGCGGTACAGCCAGCCTCCACAACATGCCAATAGTCAGGTGCTGAAGTCTGTCGCTAATTGTCACTACAAGAAAATATTTTGAGAAGATAACTTTGCAAAAGAATCTTAGGGAATCCCATTTAAAATATAAGGCACATTCTTGTCGAACAATTTATATTTTAAAATTTCAATAAAATATTTCGGAGGGAGGTGGTTTCCTGACCACCCCCCGCGCGCCACGCCGCTCTCAAAATATGACCATTGTAGATTCGAATGAAACTTTGCAGTTGTGTTCGGGTTTTGAATCTCCACGATTTTCTTTGGCACTTAATATTTTGATACAAGAGTAATTTTTAAAAGGGCGTAGACGTTGCAGCGTGCATTAATTTCAATTTTTTTGTTCGATTACTCTGTTTTATACAGCATAACTCTCTGAGAACGAGCTACAGGGAATGAATACTTCTTCACGACAATAATTTACACTGAAAAGATGTTGCGTAATTTTTCACAAAAACAAAAATTTATGTTAAAAATTTAAATTGCAAAAAACGCATTTTTTAATTTTTTATATTTTGTCAACAAAAACCTAAAGAGAAAAGAAACATTTTGAATGTTATTGCGTGATGGAGAACTTATCGGTGAAACAGTTTTTCTAAGAATAACTTTATAACTATAAAAAATGCTCTTGAATCAAAATAATCTTATTGATTGTGGAAAATGTTTAGTATAGCATGCCGGTGAATCGTGTAAAGCTTCTTCGGAATCTAAAATGGTCGGTCACGATTTTAGAGATTTTGGACGGAAATTTCTGAAATAGAAACTCTAATTATTTTACATAAACACATGCATTTTACATCACTTCTTTCAATTATGGATATTTCATGCACCCAAGAAATAGTCATTTCAGCTTTATATTGTCACTGTTGATAGTTTAAAAACCATTATTTAGAGAAAATCATGAAATTACTGAATTAAATCTGAATATAAAACACATAAGGCATATTTCGGTAAGAAATGCTTAGGTTCAATATGCCGATCAAATTGTTTAACCAAAATATGCATAAGTGCTTTTCTTATGTAGACATTGTCGAACACTTTTTGTTGGGTTCCTCCAATATGTAATTGTTATTGAAATTTAAGTTTTCTGCAAAATACCATTTCTTATGACAAAACTCAATAAAAGTATAAAATGGCCATTTTTTGCACTTTTTGACCATTGTGCTGATTATTACAATCTATGTTGGCATGAAAACGTTTAAATAAATGAAACTCAAAGCGATAAACATCAAGTACTACTTTTTGGCTTTCTCATATAAAGAAAGGCTATGCAATCACTGTAAAAATCGACTTCTTAATCGAGGCCCGGAGGGCCGAGTGTAATGTACCATTCGATTCAGTTCGTCGAGAATGGAAAATGTCTGTGTATATGTGTGCGTCATTTTAACTTACGCAATTTTCTCAGAGATGGCTGAACCGATTTGCACAAACTTAGTTTCATCTGAATGTTATAACGCTCTCATACGCTGCAGTTGAATTTTTAGTTGATCCGACTTCCGGTTCCGCAGTTACGGGTTGAAGAGTGCGGTCACACAGCAAACTCCCATATAAACTGTTACCACCATGATGACCAAATGATGAAAAACATATTAAAATGGGTGCTAAATTACTTGGATTTGCGGGTCTTGATTACTAATGATCAATCAAGGTATCTTTAGCCACCTATGACCTATGATGCCTTCGAGGAACTCGCCAAGTTCCTAAACTAATATCACATCTATTCCCCAGCAAATTCTTGATCGATGTTTTCAAACTTGTTTTCAAATGAAAGATACAGTAATACCACAGACTGTTGATGAATTTCATTCGGATCTGACGCTTGGTTCCGGAGATACAGGTTGGTTGGTAAGGTTACACTGGAATTTCCTATATAAACCGTTACAATCGTAATACCCCAGAGGCTGAAAACTATTGAAATGGTCACCAAATTGCTTCTAATCGCAGATCTAGATCAATGATTGCCAATCAAACATTCTTTGTGTATATTGTCCACTGTCGACGATTCCGGAAGTCCGGACATATTCTATAATTAAAGTCACATTGACTCTTTGGTGATGACTAAACAGGTTTGCTCAAACCAAGTCTCAAATGGAAGACAACATATGCAGTTGAGAATTGCCACACCCCACCTCCCCCCCTCCTTGCCATTACACCTTCCTCCTTCATCCCCTCCCCATCTTGGGCCACCCTCACACCCACATTCCCTTCATTCACCCCGAATACCGAAATAGGATGAAAGATTTCTGACCTTTCCAAATCCATTCCAACACACGGTGTGTCTAAAACCATTACTAACAAAAAATGACCATTAATTTGGCATACGGCATTCGAAAGATACAGTATTCAAGCATCTTCTCAGTGAATTTCAAAATGATCCATCGAGAGATTCGAGAGAAATGGCGATTTGAAGTTTTATGACACATTTCATACCAGCTACCAGCAAACACCCACGAGTTTGGTCCTATCTTTATTAACAAAAAAAATATTTGTCTACTTATTTGGTACTTGCCATTCAAAAGATATAGTTTTCAAGTATATCCGCTGCAAGTTTGAAAATATTTCATTGATGAAATCGAAAGTTATACGGTTTTGAATGCGGTATGCGGTCGTAGAAGGGTTTTCTACCAGATTTCAAGCATGAAGCCATGTTTGTCCATTGACTATTTAGATTGTTTATACGTGTCTCTGTTTTAAAGAAAAACCTTACCATTTATTTACACAAATATAATACCCAAAAGGTGTTATTCATATGCTGCGATGAAAAAATATGAAAATAGGGTTGTCTACCTAACGTTAGCTATAACGTGTAAATTAAAAAAAATGAATAAAAGTTGGAATGTTTACTTAAAAAGGCTATATATCTGTGGTTTGTTGACTGGCTCTAATTGTTGTTTCATTACTTAACTGGTACACGTTTTATCAACAATTTTCCTGCAGAAGAATATAAAATAGAGTTGTGTACCTGAAATTATAGACAACTATACGTATTATCATTATTTAGTCAATATTTTTAATTTTTGTAGTACCAAATAAGTAGACAGATATTTTTTTGTTTATAAAGATAGGACCAAACCCGTGGGTGTTTGCTGGTAGCCTTATGAAACGTGTCATAAAACTTCAAATCGCCATTTCTCTCGAATCTCTCGATGGATCATTTTGAAATTCACTGAGAAGATGCTTGGATACTGTATCTTTCGAATGCCGTATGCCAAATTAATGGTCATTTTTGGTTAATAATGGTTTTCGACACACCGTGAACAGCATTTCAAAATATGATCGCATTTTTAACATTGAATTCATGCTTAGCTGAATCTGCAACTTTTTTGTTTGAAGTGTGTCAGCGTCGTCTGTCGTACGATACGTGCTAAGTATAAGAATGTAGTAGACATTTCCACAATTATTTTGAACATAACCAGCTAATGAATCGTAGTTTGGATAAATGAGAAAGGGACAATCGCACCACTAGCTTGATTAAAACAGGTTTTGATATATTTTTTCGATATAAATCTTTGTAAATTCAATAAAACAGTAAAAAAGGCAATATTTTAAAATGACTCGTGCCAGTGGTTGAGATTTTAATAATAAAACACACAGTTCAAATATCATATTTTTGCTTACATTTACAAAATCCGGCTGGGGCCTTATCATACGAAAAACTTTTTTTAAACCACTCTAGTGTACGATTTATAGTCTTACGATTTCTTCTTCATATAGATGTCGAGTGCATGAAGCAAACAGATTTTACATTTAGATTTTTATCAGTGTATGAACTCAAAAATAACAAATGTGGCTTTACTTAGTACTGACTTCAGTTGGGTGAAAAGAATACAATACTTTTCGGTAGTATTTTTACGTGAAGCCAGTTTTTGTGTAGTCATTTTAATGGTAGCTAGTTTTACTATTTTCGACTCAGCAAGTCTGAGTCGGTCCAATTCTATCCAAATAACAAATGGAGAATTTAGTCGCTATTTGCAGATGGGAAGATGCTACATTTTGCCACATTGATGTATGTGTTTCAGGTCAAACGCTTTTGGTGGTAAAAAGAATGTTGTTTCTTTTTATCATCACAGATAAAAAAAAACGTCTGTGCAAATATTTCAGATAATCTGGAAATTATTGATCTTTTAGAAATCCGAATTTCGTGCATGGTATTTGTTAGACAAGCTGTATTTTCAATGTAACTGGGATCGTGTTTTGCATATTGAGCAACCGCAAATAAAAGTCGCAAGGATAGAACATGCTTCGCAAAACCTGTTTCAAACATATTTGAATATAAAAATCGTAAATACACTTCAAGCATAAAAATCGGACAGAAATTCTTCAGCATAAGAATCGCTTAAAAAGCTCTCACCCGTTAAACTCGGCAAGGATGAACCTCCAGTATAAAAATCATTTGAAAATAAATAAATCGCTTGTAGGAGCATCCGTATATCTTGACGTTCAAGATTAAAAGTCGGCTAACAAAAGCTACTTTGTAAGAATCGCATGTATTTTTTCTGGTTTTTTACTAAAGGTTTTTTTACCCGACTCTTGCAAAGAAATGTCCCAGTCCGATTTTCATGCTTGAAGTTTATATCCGGTTTTCACATTCTAATATATTTGAAACGGGTTCTACGAAGCGAATTTTATTTTCGGTTGCTCATATAACTCTTTATTTTTTACCTTTATTTATTAGGCCGAATTTGATAACTGCAGGAAGATGAATCAAGCGCATTGAGATGAAATCAGGGGCACGACAGTCACCATTAAAATCTTTTTTAGCGAGTTATTATTTATTTTTTAATTTTTGAGCTTTGTAGGTCAATTGTCTATATGTAGCACGCTATACTTGCCAATAATTTTAATTAGCTGTTATGTACATAGCAGAATAATCGTCCTTTTCTATAAACGTGCTACATGTGAGATGAATAAAGAAGCGACTGTTCTATATGAATTTGCTATTGAAAGTTGAAGACAAATAGAATTCGCATTTTTACATCTCGGGCACATTCTTAAAACTTGTCTGCTAATAGCATCTTTCAGACGTACCACAATCAATTAACAACTAGATTATTTCGATCGTTAGGTGAATTGATAGATTCCTAAAATTACTGAGACAACTTTGAATAAATAGAAAATTAACATTTAAAATGGTTATGATAGTCCAACCGTGCAAACGAGAATGATGAATTGCCCATTTCCCGGTAATTATAAACAACTTGGAAGTAATTGAGAGAAGACACAACTAGCAAGCTCTTCACACCTTTATCACGTGAAGTTGTCAATGGAGTTTGATTCTCATTCGAGTACTAGCCTACTGTACGTACACTTGTACTGACTTGTTGCTAGCCTTATTAATATATATGGTAAAGAGAAAAACGAATTTACTGTTTCCAACTGACATTGACCTCGAGGAAAATAAATGGATAAAACTGGACAGTATTGAAAAAAAAACTGGAGGATTTGCTCATTTGCCTGTTTGATTGAATTGAGTGGGAAAAACTGGATGAATTCAGTTCTAACTGGAATGGTGACATCGCCTTCGCTGAATGAGAGTTAGCCTAATGATCAAACTTCGACCAGTCAGCTGATCGGGTCTGGTTATCAAATTCTCAGCGGCGACCGAAGCCCTCGCAATTGCCGCGTGAAATTTCCGGCGGAGGTGTTTTGCTAGCTGTGCGCGTTGGGCTCATAGTTGAAACACATTACGGCTAGTTATTTCTATTAAATAATTATCGATAATCCTTTAACACGGTGCTGCTGTGTTCAGGTTATTGATGAATTAAGACGTATGGAACTTCGTAGAACATGTGTTGCTGGCAATATAACTGACAACTGTCTCACAGTGTCTACCATTGAGGTTGGACCTTTTTCATATGGTATCTTCCGCCTTTAGATTATTCTGTTTTAAAACGTGGACCACAAATATCTAGCTTGTATACTGCTCAGAATAAAAAAGTGCAGCACTCGCTGAATTTTATTAAAAGAAACTTCTCTAAAAATTGGATTGGGAGATTGTGGTAAACCCGTTAAAAAACTACAACACAGTAAATATACTCTCAAATCTCATTTATTTATCGGATGGAAACCAAATTTGTAGGATAGTTTTATATATGAATTTAGTACAGTACCATTCATAAAAACTTTTACCATTATATCCGGATATTTTTCTCATTTGTATACACTTCCTAAGCGTGTAATTTGCATTCTTTATTTACTGCCTGTTCTTTCCGAGTTCCCGCTTCATCATGACAGAGTAGGTTTCGATTGGACTTAGCTCACGGAAGTTCGGTGGATTCATGTCCGTGGGAAGAAAATGCATCGAGTTAGCCTATATGCCATTCCAGCTTGCTTTCAGTATAGTGTCATGTTGCTGATTCCGGCCAAAATAGTATTTTTCTTTGTGATGCTCAAAAAAAGTAATTCTATGCATAAAAGTAAACTTAAAATTGTGTTCATTGTGATGCTCAAAAAAGTAAACCGATACTTAAACCTTTTTAGTACTTATGGGATGGATATGTTCGAAATTTCCTGCATTTTATTAAAGAATTATGTGAGAAGTTGCGGATTTTCCATTCAAATACATTTTTTTTCGAGCGACTCCAATAAATTTACTCTCATCTTAGTCGTAAAAGTACTCATTATTACGCATTTCACAGCATACAGACAGTATACTTCAAAGAGAAACGGTACAAAATTTGGTTGATTTCGGTTCAGTAATCTAAAAACATCGTGTTCGGCAAGCAAGCACCATCGGAAAAGAGGAAGCCGTATGGCTGTATCTTCTGTTGATATTTTAAACTCATAGTGTCGTTACCTCTTTCATGCCCAACTTTTTTCTAGTACATGTAGGGTTACAAAACCATTTTTCCTTGAAAACGGTAGGATCAAGAAACACGGAAAGCTTTTGTGCATAAAGATAGGTGCTTCCCTCACAGTACTAGAAGCTGCTCAATTTTTACCTTCCAACGCTCAATACAATTAGATTATTTACAATAGTCCAATTGCGTGGAAAACGTAGCCAAAGGCAATCTAAACTTTATCAGTTTTCAATAATAGTACAACATAACGAAGATATATGAAAAAATCATTTTCCGTCGTCTACATAAACTATCCCTGACAGCACTGCTCCATCGGGATCCAATCAGACTAATTGCAATAACTTCAGTTTACGAGCTGATCATTGTCACTGTTTACACTCAAATGAAAGGTAATAGTCGCTTTTATTAATCTTACATGTTTTTGTGAGCAAATCTTGCTTCAATCAAATGTTATAGCTGTTTAAAAACGTTGTTGTTCACAAACAAGGGATTGAAGACCGCATTCACAAGGATTTAACAACATCATGAGCATAACATTTTCAGATATTAAGGGGGGCGTCTGGTGTAGTGCGCAAAAAAATTGACTCTTTTTTTATCCGCTTAATTTTTATTATTGAACCTCTAGAATAGTCTCCTGCAATCTTTGTGGCCACGCTGAACTTCTTTAAACATAGCATTCCTAGCGCATGTTTTTATAGCAAACACACGCAGATTTCAATCTATCGGCAACAATTTTCGAATAACTGACAGAGATAAAAATACAATGTAAACAATACACTCCAAACTACTTCTAGCGAAATCTTCAAAAGAAAATACCCAATGGGTCATTTTCTACACCGTTTTTTCCGTGATGCAATTTGATGTGGTACACACTTTAATAGCGTTTTTCTCGAAACCGAGTTTTTCAAATTGGCGAGCACGATAACTCAAAAACTAATCAACGCATTGATTTTATTTTTTTATGAGAATGCACAATATAACAATTTTATCGAGAGTTATCGTGTTCGCCGCGGCGCTTCTTGATGTGGAATTTGTTGGACGTCTGCTCTTGGAACGCTCGTATTTGTGGCTCCGTGTTACTGAAAATATTTTTTTTTCGTGCACAATGAATGTATGATTAAATCTTAATATTTAGAAGATACATTATTGATTTGCTTTCAAAATCGTAAACCAAAAGCACCAGAGCACTTTACACCAGACGCCCCTCTTAATGGTTAGCCATGTCACAATCAGGCACACAGCTTGCTTTATTTCAGAATCTAGAGAGCATGCATGACCTTCTTCTTTTAAAATTTGAATGTGTAAAAACTCTTCCAATTTTCAATGTAAAAATATTCTTCTCGCGATGTCTGACTGTATGTAGCGACAACTTTAACATGAAATCACGAAAACTAGAAATCTTATTTGTTGTAGTAATTTTTAATAATAAGGAAAGCTAAACCTTTAAAAAGCTGTTACTTCACAACCCGAGCAACACTAGTTGTTGACTAGCAGTTTCAGCAACATAATTCGTTACATAAAATTATATGGAAACCATTATTGCGCTGGTTTAGCAACCCAAAAAGCGCACGTGTAAAAGCCTTTGCTTATGCAACTAATCGCTGTCGTTGCTTGTTACAAGTACTGCTTGGGAAGCATGTCGTTATTAATCTCATTATTAGACAGTTTATAGATTGCATTGCCGCGAAAGAGCACTATGCGGGTGAATAATTATGGATTAAAATAATTTTGCAAGATTCGATACTTTTTCCCCAAAAAATGTAAAATACCAATCACCAAAATTCTTATGTTTTGCGAAAATCTTGAATGAAAATCTTCTTACACTCCAACCGTTTCATCTATACACATCCAAAAGCCATATAGTAACTGGAAAAGAAACAAGTGGAGCGCAAGCGCCAGCACTTCATAATCTAAAAATAGTGTTAATAGTGTAATACAAATACAAACCGATCACGATAGAGTAACAAACTGAGTGTTCCAAAATCTATTATTTTAGCATATTCGGAGAGTTTTATTCAGATTTTGTCGCTTAGGGAACCAACGGGTTTCAAATCTAGCGAATATAGATTCTGGGGAGCATAGTAGACAAGTTTGTTTTGATTGTGTTACTCCGGCGTTCTCGGAAAGTTACTTTTCATGCAGTCCTCATATCTCTATGGCAAGCCATAGTATTAATGATTCAAATTTTAAAGGAAAACAGAATGTAAAACATAAGCAAAATAAACAGCTTCTAGATTTCACACACTGGACGGAATGCGAAATAATGAGGTCTACGTAGCACATAAACGTCTACAACATCTACATATACGCGGTTCTGCTATATAGAACACGGCTTGTAATATTGTGGCAATATTTGAAGTGGTTTGTAAACAGATTTCCAATTTTTTCAAGAAACATTGCTGTCGACATAAAAATCTAACAATACAGGGTAAATGTTGAACAATTGAAATGAGCGGATACCAATGCAAGTTGAAAGCGCCGAAAGTTGAAAGTTTCTACGTGAAAAGCCCTTCAATGTTCGCGGTGTTACGCTTTGAACTTTTTATTTTGACAACCACACAGTGAAATAGTCCATATAGTAAAATATAGGGTAATCAACCTAATTCTTGGGACCCTGCATATTGTGATCCCTTTTCATACATTTATCTCCTTTACTGCCAATTCCTTTACATTCAATTGGTTTGATGAAGATAATTGCATTCTGTGGGTTGTTTTTAAGTCTCAGCTATTTTTAGTTCATCTCAAATTACTACAAATTAATCAAAGTTGACAGTTGTAAAATATTTATCGAAAACTATTCATAATCCCACGGTTGCCAATGAAAATCGGGAGAAGTGATGCATTTCAAATTGGATTTAAGTGTACAATTTAATTGTAACCCCATGAACTAATAATTTTATATATCTCTTGATTATACATTTTATATATTTTAAATGGTTTCTTTGTAAAATTTAACTAAGAAGCACAAAATAAATAGTGTTCAAAATATGTCGTTAAAAAATTAGTAACCAATTATTTTGGACAGGTTAGGTTTTCTTTTTTAACCGTTCAACGGTTTCGTGACTTTTTCTACACGTAAACGGTTTTTTGGGGTATGTATCACAGAATTAAAATCGCACTAATATGCCTAATTTTTATTGAATCTATAATTAAAATGGATTGTTTTATTCTAAAATCATTCGTAAAGTAGTCTGTTCAAAAATATTTGTGTTTTGTCCATTTTATTGTGTGATATTTCATTTTTTATTGTACAAATCTTTAAAATACGTCAAAATTCCCTTTTGTCCTAAATTTTGCTATAACTCCGGTACTTTCTAAACGATTTTGACCATCTATACGGCGTTGTGAAGATTATTAAATTGCTTTTTAAACAAGTAGTAGATTATTCAAATTTTTTTTAACACCCAATGCCATTACAAACAGTAAGTGAGGGAAGGCGTCGAAGGGACAGGTAGAGCCGGTGCATTGTAGGTTAGGGCATTGCAAAAAAAATTTTTTTTTGTATTCTCAAAGGCCCCCCCTGTCATATTGTGACAAATGTCAAAGTAAGCTCAGATGCCAAATTTCACATCATTTGGACAATTCTAGACTCCCGCCCACTTCGCCTGAAATTATTGAAATTGAAATATGGCGGGGGAAATATATTAAATGCTATAACTTCTGAAGTAGCAATCAGAAAATTACAATTTACAATTTCTTTTTAAAGAAATAACCTTAGTATTTGAATGGAGATATTTCTGTATCTAGAAATGTACGGGAAAGTGGGGTACTGGGTCATTTTGACCCCAAAATTCTCTTTTTTGAATAATTTTTCTGCTCCGTGATGCAAATCATACATATTGTGCAGCTTTTCTAATGTGAAAAAATCCCAGAAATCGAACGGAACTTTTTTGACCTTTATCCGAATACGAGAAGTTGGGGTTATAGGGACTTTTTTCATTCATATGCAGTTGTATCATTATCTCGTGCATATATTTCTATTATTCTTCAATCAATTTTCATAAATGTAACCTGTTGAACTTGGAAAATTCTTAGGAATACAACAAAAATAGATTCGTATGTTCCAAAGCCTGGGCTACAGAATATATATATATATATATATATATATATATATATATATATATATATATATATATATATATATATATATATATATATATATATATATATATATATATATATATATATATATATATATATATATATATATATATATATATATATATATATATATATATATATATATATATATATATATATATATATATATATATATATATATATATATATATATATATATATATATATATATATATATATATATATATATATATATATATATATATATATATATATATATACAAATCATATTCACGCCTCTTTCATTTGCAAAACGATCCAAGCGCATTATATAGTTACTTTGTTATACAATGTAGACCCCTTTTTAAATCAGCCCCGTGGTAAATTTTAGGCTGATAAAATGGGGACACAAAATCGTGACATACATTTTTCTTTCTTTTTAGGAAACCGAAGCTCTTAAAACTTTTGAAAAAAATTTATTTAGTCCTTAGATATAGCCTCATAACCGTTTCTGATTATTTAGTTTAAATTTCCCTTAAGGGTGTATGATAGAGCAAAATTCATTTTGCTTTGTGCGCTCTGGTTCAATGTTTGAGGCGAATGTAGATATATCTAATTTGTTAGCAGGATTACCATATTCACGGATTTTTCTGTAATGTCACAGATTTTTTCACAATTTTTGATCACACATTCTTTTTCACAGATGGCAGATTTTTGGCATTTTGATGAAATTTTCACAGATTTTAGGAAATATTTTAATTTTTCGGAAATTTATCACAGATTTTCTGCCTGTTTCAGTTATCAAAGATGGTAAAAGATATTTTTGAACGAATCACAGATTTCAATGTGGCAACCCTGTTTGTTGGCGGTTGAATGCGTAATCTACACGATAGCAATCTGTGCTTTCGTCGCGCAAAGACGAAAACTTTCTTAGCAACAAATTTACGCGGATTGGTGGAAAACACAACGAAAGTTTATTATTTACGTTCGATGAATTCATTGATTCATTTCCACTGCACGTGATTCATTTGCACTCAGCCTATAGTATTTTGATTCTACTAGTAGGTACATACTATAATAATACAATACACTGCCACTTGAAAAACCGTTGCAAAAACGCATCTATGTCCATATATAAAATTGTTTTCAATTCTTGTATATTTATAGTTTCGATATATGATTAAGACCACTGTATTCGCTACATTTGTATGCGTACTTTAGGAAAGTTACAATAATAGTAAAATATAACTATAAATATAAACGGTCCGGGTTTTTTACCAAAGTTTAAAAGTTGATCTTGTGCTATAAAGATTTAGTTCCAGATATTAGTTCGGTCACGGTTTTCTGTTTTCTTTCTTCAGATCTTCTCAAATAAGTTTAATCGGTTTCGATCACTTACTATAAATGAAATGACATGATAATCAAGAAGGTTTGGTTCAATATGTAACATTCGATGATGATTGGTTGTGCTTAAGGTTGCACAGATAATGCGCAAAATTCGCAAACGAAAAAAGCAGTTTTTTCCACACCGTATGTCAGATCTTCATAAAAATCAATCAGCGTATGTAGAATGTTGTTACAGTACTGCTGATTGATTTTTATGAAGATCTGACATACGGTGTGGAAAAAACTGCTTTTTTCGTTTGCGAATTTTGCGCATTCTCTGTGCAACCTTAAACTATACGTAAGAAATACATTCGATTTATTATTACTCTAATAGCCGTAAGCTAAAAGACGTACTAAATGTTTTTAAACCGGCCTAAAATATTTGGTAAGCTTTAACCAAACGATGCTGTCATTTATATGGCTGCGTTCCGATCTGCGATACACGACAATGTTAAAAAATAAATAACAAATTCAAGTTAAAGAAAATGAGTAAATTAGACAACATGGCGAATTATTTTTCATTCCGATATTTTCTTGCAGTAAAATAGCTTTTCTTCGTCATATGTCTTGTTCCATAGCGTGTGAGAACAATTTTGTCAACTTATAGCCGATATGTTTCTGAACTTAGAGCTTTAACATGTTGGATAGTTGAAAGTTGGCCGATGATGTACAGCATTTTGTAGTGACATAATATTCAATGCACAAAAGAAAATAAAAACTGAATGAAAATACATATGCATATTTTCATTCAGTTTGAATACAAATTGAATTCAAAATGAACTGTGAATGTCATTCTAATTGAATACGATACCTGTCGACGTGGGGAGGAATATTTATATTAGTTTCAAGCAAATTTTCACAAGTTTGGAATAAATATCAATTATAAATAAAGGTTAGATCATCAAATTAAAATTGTACACGTTTTTTCAGCGAGGCTTAAATAAAAATAATAATTCGCAAAAACAACTTTGGTCGGAATATGCAATTCGATTTACACAAACGTGCTCTACTGCAACCCTTTGATGTGCAATTGGAATCAGGCGTGTAGAGACAAGGAAAGAACGAGGAAATCGAAAATGACGGTGCTTGTCTTTCCTACCTGATAAAACTGGCTTATTTATTGTCATCTTGTGAGCAAAGAGAGCCATATTTATTCAGAAGAGTGATGAAGAGAGAATTGAAAATAACAAAGTATGCGCAGTGGATTCAAATTATTGAGATGTATGCAAGAGGAACATATCGGCCTTTTACACTGTTTTCATTTGGCCTCAGGCTGCAGCCATTTCTGCAATGACAGGTACTAACATCTTAGACCGGACTAAACTCAAGCCTAAAATCAAAGATAGTACCGTGTGGCGGTACAAACTAGATTCAAGCTTACCGCTATAAATGTACTAAGAAAATATATATTTTACATTAAGTAGTATAGTCCTACGTCTACAGTTCGTGCAATCCCATAGGGCTGCCCCTTATAGTTTTTAATAAAAAATGAAACGGGTACAAATTTCTAACTAATATAACAATAAATTAGAGTAGTTGGTGCGGAGATCATAGTGTCGAATAATGAAATATAGCTATTTTTGCTTAAGGGGGGCATATTAGACCTGTTTACCCTACATAAACCGTAAAGAATGGACCGGTAAATTCTTTAAACAATGATTTTTCCATAGACAAGCGCCATCGTGGTGCCGCCGCGCTTAGTATCTCAGAATCGGCCGGAGATGGGTATCTTTCAGTTCCCAGAAACATGCCAAAGAATATGATTTTTACCAAATCCTTTCTGTGGCCTATTCTCAGATACATATAGATTGAAATTAAACAAAGAAAAAAAAATCGATTTTTTGAAACCGTGAGAGTAGAGTATCGTTAGTATCGAACCTCTAGAAAGGTCTCCTGTAATCTTGGTGGCCATGCTGAACTTCTTTTGTCTTTCGGCGACAATTTTCACAAAACTGACAGCGATAAAAATACAGTATAAACAACACACTCTAAACTACTTCTACCCAAATTTTCAAGAGAAAATACCCAATGGGTCATTTTCTGCACCATTTTTTCCGTGATGCAAATTGATGTGGGACACCCTTTAATAGCGTTTTTCCCGAATCAGCGTTTTCAAATTGGCGAACACGATAACTCAAAAATTGATTTTTTTATGATGATACCCAATATGTGTAGCCTGTCGATGAACCACAGAAAACTGAATAACAAAATTTTTGTCACTATTATTTTAAAGAAAATGAATGAATTTTACAGTAAAATATAAGATTTTTCGGTTTTCATGAAGCCATTTTCCGAACGTCGATCTTTTTTCTATTTTTTGTGGTTCATCGACTAACTACAAGTCTAAGCTTTACAAAACTTATTGAATTTTCCGAATCAGACAATTTTATCGAAAGTTATCGTGTTCGCTGCGGTGCTCCTCAACGTGGAAATGGTCTACTCTTGGAACGCTCGTATGTGTCCTCAACGTGGAAATGGTCTACTCTTGGAACACTCGTATGTGTGGCTCTGCGTATTTTTTTCATACACAATGAATGTATAAAGTGATCCTAACAAAAGATCCATTGTTGCCTTGCTTTCAAAATCGTAAAACAAAATAACTTTCGTTTTGAGCACTTTACACCAGACGCTCCCCTTAATCTCTGGACCGCCAGTCCAGGGTGTGCCCAAATCATACATATATAACACTTTTAAAAGATCCGGTGCATTTGTGTGTTATGTTCTAGATAAAGATGATGTAGTTACTGCCACCCAAACGTTTTGTAACAAAAGGTTTGTTCCAGTACACGGAGAAACTGGAAGTAGTCCGGAGCAAACTGGTATACAGCCACTTCTGTCTAAGTCACACTTTTCTGTTTGCTTCCTCTGGTACCGAACCGGAGTAAACAGGAGTGACTTTTTTCTGCTTTTCTTTACTCAAGAGATTCTGGGAGCGAGAAGTTAGTACTGGAACAAACCTACAATAATCGATCGTCACGTTCCGAGGGCAGTTCATCGCCAAACTGACCGGGCACACAGAAGCAGCGGCTCATTAAGGTTCAGCTTTCATTCAAATGCATTAGCAACAGTCGGGTTAGCTCTTCACGTGTATTTTATTCTTTGGCATCATCAATGATAGTCGTCGAAATTGACCGTTTTTTATTTACCTTACGAATACGGTTATAAAAGTCAGTTATTAATAACAATTAACTAGTATTGACCAGCAGCGGTTTCGAATGTGTAATATTTACCACAAATGGAAAGAAATGCATAGGGGATTTGGCCTATTTTGACGTTATCATAGAAGGTGTCAAACTATTTTGTTTATTACTCGCTCCACAATCGATAGTATGCGTATAAATTGGCATCAATATCTTTGTTTCGTTCGAAACATTCTATTTTCAAAAGTGTCCTGAAAATTATGAGATTCTCGTTTTTGGGCGCACCAATTTAGTGCCATTATTTTTACTCCCTATTTGAGACAATGCGATAACCATAGATGGCATAGCTCTAACCAACAGCTCCGAACAGGGTCGTGTGATAATAGGAATAGAATAAAAGTAGATTCAAGACGCTATACGAAGAAAGATAATTAATCACCACATACTGCCAGTATGAACTGATTTTTCGATTACCACTCTAATATCGACAAAAGTTAGCGCTTCCCAATAGCTCTGTCATTACTTTGCACTCTCTTGCGCTGCATCAGTGAGAGATGATCAGTCGATTCACTTCTTTTTCATCAAAATTGAAGAAAAATGAAGGTTGTTTGTGGTCTGTATGGTCATTCAACGTTTACTGTCTGGTGTCGTGAACATTTAGTCAGTGTTATAACATCAACGTGACATGGCTCAGCAGTATAAATGTACTTTCCCTCTTTGTTGTTGTGTTTTTTTTATTAAACATGTCAAAAAGATCCCATAATCCCACCATAATATTTCATTAAACCCGTGTTTTATTTGGTTTTATTATAATTTTTTGATGGACAGTAGTAAACCTGATTATGGTCTTGCCACTTTTCATCCCAATTGTTTAGATCAGCGGTTCTCAACCTTTTTCGTAGCATGGACCCTTGGAAATCGCCCTGGGTTGCTGCGGGCCCCCACGGATGAACATTGATTTTATATGCTATTAATATATTATTTTCCGTTTGTTAGGAAACAAGACTATGCGCTCCGAAAATATACTTCACGGCTTCCTAGGGGTTCGCGGATCTTAGGTTGAGAATTACCCAGACCCAGGAGTTAATTAGACTATTGTAGAGGGTGAATTATGCGGGACAAATTTTACCTTGTTATCCTAGCATTTCCCTCGAATATTTGTCTTTATATATTGTTTCAGTATGTAAGATTGTAAGGAATTGAGATGACTAGACTTACAGGGGGTACATCATGGGGATCAATAAGGAGTACATGGAACGAAAATGGATGAAAACCACTGCACAAGGCAGTGCTTTCTCGCTAATGATTTTTTCATCGTTAAAGAACAACGTATAAAACGTATAAACGGTTCTACTTAATCAGGTGCTAGTGATGATGCTTCCATCTTAGCCAGAATTAGGTTTGTATGTTGTATGTTGTAGTTTGCGTGAGATTATTTGATAATTTACATAGAGAAAGCCAATCTGATCGTGTTTTCACCTCTAGGTGGCATTGTATACATTAATGTTTTCATGACTAAGAAGACTATTCGCGCCAATATTATATTTTCAATGCGGTGAGATAGAAATTTGGTGTCTTCCACAAAGTTGCATAATATGCTTTATTGAGTAATTCGTCTGAAGAAGTCAACGGCCCATCTATCTTTGTCGAAAAGTTAGTGGTGGCGTCCTCTATTTGATGAAATTAGGAACTAATATTTTATGCATCCAAATTTTCGGAACATACATACCTGGGAGGGAGAAACAGACTCAATAAATGTGAATGTCATAGCCAGCCAGAACGAAACTGTCACTCCGAGCCACAAAAAAGTGTTCATCGAGGAAATGAGAGTATTGTTATCATATGCTTGCTTGAAAATGTTTCCGAACGATGAGTTTCCTTGATTTTTTGTCTAGATTGGGTGTAGCAGTAAATATTATTAAAAATTTTCTGTGATTTAATGCCATTTTCAAATTAGCCACATGAATTTTTCGGTAATCCGTGCTGCCATTATCAAATAAATTGTATTTCTATGTATTCAATGATGAATCTAAATTCTGCGTTCAAAAGTTTCGAGCATCGTTTTAAGACAATATTACGATCTTGCTATAATGTAAAATAAACGCTAATTTTATATGAAAATTTCAAATAATATTTGCATTTTAATGAATTAATCAAAATACCAGACAGAACGACAGTTTATGAACATAAAGAGGAAATGGTCACTATAAAAAACAACTGTAGGGGGATTCAACAAAAGCGTCTTTTTCACTTGAATCTTTATAAATCTTAATAAGTCTTTATGGTGTTTGAATTATGTAATTTATCTGTATCGTCGCCTACAAGCTCAATGAACTACGCCTAAAATATATTTTATGCTTGTTATTGAAACCAGTTATGGAAATGAGACGACGCTGTAAATGTTCTCTACTCCAAGAAATGGGAATATAGAATAAAAAAATATGCTGTGACGTGCACGTTTTTTGGTAATTCAAAAATACTTTTTGGTTTAAAATAATTTATATCATCTTTCTATTTAAAACATGTGATAAAAGCTATTTTCATATCTATAGTAAAGACAAATAATAATGGTGTAAATCGTGCGAAGAAAGTTTTAAAAATTTGTGATTTATTTAACAATTTTAGAATGAGTGACGCCTTGCTAGTCAGATTTGACGGTTCTCCAGTTTAAAGTTTCTTTTGAGAGTATACTGAGAAAATGAAAATCATCAACGTAGGCTTATTTGCATGCTAATAAATATAAACAAAGTTTCGAAAAAAATTGGCAAGTTACTTCGACATGAAGTTTGACATCTACTTAATATTTTTAATGTTCGGGTGCTCATGCAGCTTAATCTGATGATCCGAATCATGAAAAAATTCCATTTCCATCTATTAGTTAAAATCTTACACTTCGAAAGTTATTTGCAAAATAACCTTGGCTAAATTTGACAGTTCGACGGTTAAAATTGTTGGATGATGTAAAAAGAAAGGTGGAAACAGTTTTCTGTACTTTATTTAGGTTGACAATATTTTTCAGTAGTAAATAAAGGGCAAATATAAAAACGAAAACATGTTATATCAAACGTTTTTTCGGTTATTTCATTATGTGGATATTTACGTTCCAAGGCTGCAGCCGTACCTATCTACCTATCAAATACCTATGCATTGGTCAACATATCACAAATCAGATAAACATGCCTCTACCGACGAGTTTCCTTATTCAAGGATTCTGTTAGTTAAATTTTTATAAAATAAATTCTATTTTTCAGATTAAATTTAATGTTGTATCGGTTTTTAATAATCAGTGTAAGAAATTTTTTAGGAAACCGTGGTAGAATGAAGGAGAAGAACGGCACAAAAATCCTATTTTAAAAATAGAAGATTAGCCACACGGTCCGAAATTTGTCCCTTTTCACTCGAGTACTGGAAGCAAACTGTCGTCTGACTTTATCTTCAAATTAATGTAAAGGAGAAAAAAACTTTCACTGATTTTATACTGTCCCAAGCTCCTTTCCATCACACGATTGAAGTCATGTGCCGGTAACACGCTTGCATCAATGACACGCAAAAAGAAATTTGCTCATCTATGCGTCGCCCACCTTGATTGATTTTGGCTGTCGAAAGTTTTCTTGCTTCTTGATAAGTGCTATTATTTACACTTCGTGCGTAGTGTCTGTTTCTCCCTCCCAGATACATACTATTTAGCTACATCCAAACATTTTTGGCATAAAAAATAAGTTCGTGCCAAACAAACTCAAATACCACTTCGTTAAAAAAAATCATTATTTTTTCCTATTTAAGACGGATTGCTTTGCAGCTTTCAACAAAGTTTTCTCCTGGTCGTGACAATCTGGTGTATACACACCGTAAAACCCGTTCCAAAAATACCCATATTGATTTGGTTATAGAGAACTCAGCATTTGCCACAACAACCGATTTTAGTCATCTTTTTGAAAACTGAAAAAAATGTGGCGAACATTTCAGTGATCTTCAATTTTTGGATCACAGAATAGAATTCACTTCATACATATTGTACGCATATACTTTTTCGATCGATTTATTTCTTTCTATAACACTAAGCAAATGATCAAAAAAAAATTTAAGTTGGTTTTCACTTGTTCAAAAAATATACAGTTGTAAACCACAACACACGAGTCTGTCGGCAACCGACTACTTTCCTCGCTAATTCGTTTATCCGTCTATTTTATAGGCTATTTTTTCGCTTAACCTTCCGGCAGCAGTCGCGCTAGTGCACTGAGTGCACGCTGCTCTGAAAATCTTGCGAAATCGTCTTAGAGCAGCTGCGGGTGTTCGTTTAGTGAGCCAGTTCCCCGACTTCCGGAGGGTTAATGATTGATTTGGTTGGCCTTTGAGCTTTATCGCGTTTAAATTGTCCCATGCTGATGTGATTGTTTCTCTGAACGCTGCCACTGTCCCATGAAGTATGCCACACTGCTAGGTGGATTAAAATCGTTTTTGCATTAATAATAGCCATTTGAAATCAAAATGTCAAATTTTGAAAACATCTCCACATGATCGCATATATATCCCGTTTTCTATGGGACTAACTTGCGATCATAGGCAGTCCATTGCTTAGAAAATATTATCATGTTCCCTTATATAAACTACCTTAACAATGGAAATATTTGAATCTTCAAAATTTATCTGAAATCAAATAAAAATATGTTTCCAAAGGTTACAACATAATTTATATCTATACGACAAAACACGGCGGGTGACCTAACCTAGTGGTGTAGCTACGTTATAAAACGGAAGTGATGTAACCAAGGGTTAATTTTAAGCATTGGAACCCGCAAGAATTTGGACTTTTTAAAAACTCGAACGCAATCCTAACCCGCCAAAATCTCAAACTCCAAGATCTTTACTCCGAAAAGCTATGCAAATATTTGGCTCTTTATGGAAACTTTATGGAAATATGTGTCGATCATATGTAAACTTTTAAGTGTTACAGGCTACCCAAGTTAAAAAAAGTGAATTTTTGACCATTTTTAAAAGTTATTCATTTTTATTTGATTTTTTTTACAGCAAAACAATTTTTTTCCCGACTTTTTAGAATTTAAGATGGCAGACAATATATTAACGTTAATTTTCAGCCTAATATCAATAACATCAGATGGAAAATGTTGATGTTATGGCGCATTGAGCGAAATTAAAATTTTGTAATTTCAGCAGACCCTGCCATGGTGCGGTGGTTCAGAGGGTGTAGCACTGGTCTCATAAGCCAGTCGTCAAATATTCGAGCCCCTATCGGGAAGGAGTCTCAGTGGAATCGTATCACTAGCCAAATAATGTTCTGTAAACTAAGAATCGGCTGCGAAGCATCCTCTACGGGATTGTACTACCAAGGCTTTGTAATAGCAAGACGTTGACGAAATGTGTATCTAAACAGTTGTATAAATACCTACCACTTTATGAAATTAAAAAGAAATCTTTCTTTTATTATCTATCAATATACCTTTGTGCTATTCACACAATCACAATTCTGGCCGAAAAAATCCTTTTCCCCTTGAATGCATTGTTTTTTTTTTTTTTTTTTGGTTTGCGTTGGATATAGTCTTCTCGAATTTGTATCCAGCAATAGTTACCCATCATGCCTTCGTCCCAGAAGCTCTCATATCGCTTTTCAATTGCGGCAATGTCCTGATCTTTCACCAACCAGATTGTGGAACGATTGTTAAATATGTACTTACCATAGACAAAACAAAACTTTCCCAACGAATATTTGTACATTTTTAAAAAGTTGTACAATGAAAGAAATCCGAAACGAACCAAATGCCGCAGTTGTAAAACGCTGTACAGGGTGGCAAGTGTAATGATACACTCATTTGTGAGCATCTTGTTGCAAAACCACGAGAAATCTGTGTGTAATTTTTACATAAGTAAAATTCCATTGGGGTCCAGTAGTTAATGAAATGTGATATCAGGGTTTTTGGGACGGGGACACTATTGCTGGATGCAAGCTCGAGAAGACTGTACTGAACACAAACGATAACTATCAAGTGTAGAAGATTATTTCTGCCGAAAATATGATTTTGCGAAATATACAAAGTTACAATTTTCTCTCAGTGCTTCATACCATCTAAATTTTTCATCTGATTTTTTGTGACTATTGGCTAAAAAATTATGTAAGAAGATTATCCATCACCTCAGAAACAAAAAGAATTTTCTTCTTTCCTTCACTTGATATAGAAAATTCACTAGAAATATGCAAAATTTGACTATTTTTACTTTGGTCGCTTGTTATCATAACAAATGTACATTTCATATATGCATATTACACATTTTCGGAAAGGGCATATTAATACCTTTCGAGCTATGAGTTGATTGTTTCGGTCGGATCCTTTTTGAACGAGATATTGACAAATAACTAAAAAAGATACACAAAAACAGACCTTCCAAAGAAATCTCGAAAATGCTTCTTTGAAAAAAATGGCCTTTGTTTTCGTATTCAGCGACCCAGACTTAGAAAGCACCTTTCTTCTTAGCTTATCGCGATTACCGTAAAATTTGTAAAATCTGTCACATTAGATTCTCAAAATGTGAAACATTATTTTTTCTGTAATAAAAAAATTAAAAATAATACGAAATACGCAAAAAAAACGTTCCTTGAAAAAAACTTCTTTGAAAGAGAAATTGAGTATGATTTTAGAGTTCATACTCATAGGGACCCAAAATTAATCTAGAAAACACTTTTTCTCGCAACTTAATTTGTCTTGTAAAGTAGCGTAATCTTATTTAAGACCAAAAGAGATATGTGAAAAACAGAACAATTTTCACTCGGTGCTTAATAACATCAACAGTTCTTATCGGATTTTCGTGATCTTAGGCTTAAAATTTACGCGAGTAGTTTGTCTGTCGAATAAGATTTTAAAAGATTTTTTTAGCTGAATTATTTTTTTATGAAAAATCAACGAAAAACGAGTAGTTTTACAAAAAAATAACTTTTTTTGACTTTGGTTGCTATTTATTCTAAGTTGTTGATATTTATTCCAAACATATTATATATTTTGGCATGGGCACATATTACACTGAGATATTGACCAATAACTGCAAAAGTGCTCAAAAACACGTTTTTGAAAAAATCTCAAAAACGATTCTTTGAAAAGAAAAATGAATATGATTTTCATGTTCAGTGACCCAAAATTGACTAAGAAAACACTTTTTTTTCTAAACTTCATGCAATCATCCCAAAATTTGTAAACTAGTGTTATGTGCATTCAGTTGCATCGCGGAGTACTGAAAATTTTCAGTACCGCTTAAAAATTTCGTTTTTCTAAAATTGCGCGATTTCTTTTTAAACCACCTATCACGTGAATAATTTGGACCTTTTAAAAGGCATTCTGAGCACGAACGTGGTCATTTATAATTTCAAAGGAAAGTGTCATTGTTTGGCATCTCTCCTCTACAACTGGGATAGATGCCGCAATACAACTAGATGACTGAGGATGTTTAGCTAAAATGTATTTTATTGGCATCGAAATGCCATTAAATGATCCTATGTGTCAGGTATCTGTCTTATATAATAGTTAATTTGGAGTATCTTTGTCAAAGATGCTATTTATCAATACATATATTTAAGCAGGCGATATATGGCTAAGTAGGGGAAAGTAGTCGGTTGCCGGCACTAGTCGGTTGTCGGCACCCCTACGTAATTTTGACAGAAAGTAGATATGGACATTCAGATAAATATCATTTATGTGTTATATTAGCGCGATCTTTTTGTACCCATTGCAGAAGCAAACGGACTCAAATCATCTGTTCTACAACCAATATCATTTTTGAACAAGTGACACTCTACTTAAAGGTTTTTTTGATGATTTGCTTAGAGTTAGAGAAAGAACTAAATCGATCGCAAAAGAATGCGCATTGAATATTTACGATGTGAATTCCATTTTGTGATTCAACATTGAATGGTACTGAAAAGTTAGCCACATTTTTTTGTTCAGTTTTCAAAAAGGTTACTAAAATCGGTTGTCGGCATCCAAACATGGTCGGTTGTCGGCACCCCATTTTTTGTGGCAAATGCAGAGGTCTCGATAACCTAATCAATACGGGTATTTTTGGTACGGGTTTTACGAATAGATACCAGCGATCGATCTTTGACACCATTCTGAAACCCAGGAAGGCGACTTCCGGTTTAGCGTTTTACATTTACATAAAAAAACCCACCTGGTCGTGTTTTCACCGCAGGGTTGTCCTGTATATACCAGATTGTCACGACCAAAAAAGTAGGTGGGGGTGTAACGGGGTTACCCTGCAGAAACCTCCCTCTTTGGCTTCTATCTGATTTGTCTGAAGCATTGGTAAAAAATGGGCTGCCTGAAGCTCACTCAATTGTAGTGAATGCGATCAGTCAGTGCATTAGCAGTGCGTAATATTCGCAGCAGTTTTTCACATACACAGATTGTGGTTCTGATGAAGAATGATGTTAAAAATGCCTTTGATGGTTGTTGAAATGAATTTCTTTTTCCCTTTGAACCTTCGATGATTTTCATTCAAATTTTTTTCCATTTTTCGTAAATTTTCTTAGGGTTCCGACAACCGACCACATTTTTCAAAATGGTAAAAAATTATCATTTTACGAAATTGTTAATAAATTTTTTCATGTTGACAGAATAAATTAAATTCTTTCAACAGTTATTAGCTAATGCCTCTAGCTTTCCATTGGTATGCATATTCCCATATATTGAACAATTGGAGTAATGTTGTGAGCCACAAACAAAAGTGTGCAGACAACCGAACAACAAAAACTAACAATTTAATAAAATGATTAAAGTAAATAGAAAAACTAATATGAATAAATGCAAAAAAATAAGATAAATATGAATAATATGGGTAAAATTAACCACTTCATGCCCTATAATTTTCTCGCGCATATATAGGATCCCAAAACTTTTTTTCTTAAAAGTGTTATAGTAAAGAAACACGAAAAACTTGTTTTGATCAAGATAAATGCTTCTCTAGCAGTGTTAGAAGATGCTGAATTTTTACATACCAATCCTTAATACACATCTCCTGCAAAATTTTCAATAGTTTCAATGGGCAGAAAAGGTAGTCGAAAGCGGTCGAAATTGATAAGATTTATCAGTCTTAAAAATATTTGAAGGCAACGAAGACATATCAAAATATAATTTTTCACCGATAACTGAAAATGTCTCTGGCAGCATTGCTCCAGTGGAATCCAATCAGAACAATTGCAATAAATTCAGTTCTACGTATATTTCTTGTAACTATTAGCGCTCAAATAAACGGTGATAGTCAGCTATTTGATAGCTATTTGAAAACGTTTTCTATTGAATGGCCTAATACACAGACAGAACGTTATTAACCCTAGAACGTTGCACTGGGCTACAAATGTACCACCCTTTACCTTTAGCGTTACCTTCTAAAGAGGAAGTGTTTTTTGTTTGGATGGTTTAACTCTAATGATGCGTTTAAAAATCAGCTAGGGAAATTTCGGGATAGAATCCGCACATTTCCCAAAATAAATCCTGCATCAAAGTGAATAAAATAATATATGGTTAAATCATTTTTATCAATTGTGATAAGTATTTAAAATACACTGATATGTTCTTTGTCATAAAAAAAGCATCCTACTACAATGCATTTTAAATATTAGGTATGTGTTCCATGCTGACATTTCAGACTTTACCTGTTTTTCGTCGGCTGCATCGCTGTCTCCCCGTAATTCACCTATCGATGGTCGTTTGTTTTTTCGCGTTGATGTTCGGTAGTGATCCAGCCGCGGAAGTGGATCCCTGAAATCGAATATTCACTATAAGATGGCGTTTTTTATGTCGTCGTGCGAAAAATAAGACGATGTAAATTCACATACTAATTGTTTGGTTGATTAGCGTAGTGCTATCTATCACTTCGTTTTCCGCTGAGTAACACAATAGGTCGCTAATATCATAGTATAACAGACACACATATAATCACATACATAATACTTTCTAGCATATCTACAAATCACCATGCGGCATCATCATCACCACAATCATTATCATCGCCTGTGCACTATTCCAAAAAACCAACATAGTTTACCTCGTTATTCCCATTATGCTGACACGTCGATGGGCAGGTGAATCGATGCCATCGTTGCTATTGTGGTTATTTAGCTCGGTTACGGTCACCCGAACCGAATCATCGAGCTGCCGGAATGTGGTTGGAACTGGACTTTTCCGACCGTGACCATTCACCGGTAGCATTGTCTGTACGGTAAACCGATTGTGTACCATTGTGCCAGATTAAACGATAATTAGATTAGGATCAATGTTTTTGTTCCACTCAACCGCCGATCAGTGTTTGCCAAAGCCACTATCGTTGCATATTTTATCGATATCACATGATCTTTTCCTATCACAGCCGGGGCAATCTGCTTCGATGCAGATTATCGGTACGATGTTTTTTGTGCACAAAATTCGGAGAATATTCACTAACGAAAACCGAGCGCAATATAACCGCGTTGCCGCTCGGAATTGGAAAAACTGCAGACCGGGCGGTCAGGACGATCTCGCTTTTATACCTTATTCCAACTGGACCATTTTTTGATAGTTTAATCGACAGACCATGAGCGTGCAGCTGATCGGCTCTCTCGCGCCGGGTGCTAAAATATCCGAATCGATTTCGTGAAGCATACGCGAGAACCGCTTACATCGCGCCCTGTAGCAGGCAGATTACAGCGGTTTTGATGGATTCACATCAGTATAAACGTGTGCTCTTCTTCTTAGAATTTATCTGTTTACTAGCATCGATGGAATCTGGAGTATGGGTTGGCTGTTGCCCTCTGAGACACGCCACAGTCACGACCACTTGCATAAGTATTTCGAAAATCTTCGGTTGTGTTAATTGCTGTTTTTTTTATTTATGCGGGTGTATTTAAAAAAATCAATCTACTCCTACATTGTATTCAGAGCATTGAATGGAAGAAATTGAGTTCACCTATTGGCGGATTTTTGGGATGCAGTTTTGTTATTATTGTCTGAACAAATTTTTCGTTCTTTCCTATCCGTTTAAATATTTCATTCTGGTGAATGTTATCAAATGTTTATTTCATTTAATGTGACCGGGCGAAAGCCCCCAATAAACAAAATTACAAATTAATGTGACCATTGAATACTGTAATTTGAATGATTTGTCTACGAGTTTACCGTTGTTAGAAACAAACTATTTTGACATACACAGAGCCAATATACAAAATTGAATTTCGAATTTATATTGTCATACAGTAAAGATTGGAAAATATTCGAACAAAATCCCAAAAGTTGGTAAAATTTTATGAAAATTCTACCTTAGAGTAGTGATTGCTGTATCCATATTTTATGAGTTTTTGCTTTTCTCGTTGAGTCAGCACGCTATCCAACCCTCGTTGCGTAACCGGTCGCCAACGTTGGAACCCGTCGAAACGCGAACCGATCCGGAGATGCCGAAACGTGACTCACATCCTTTCACAGCCACCCTCGCAGGATTTTTAACCAACGTGAAGCTGCTTGTTGGTGTTGTTAATTGAGTGCTCGGTTCTACGCTGCGCTTGAGCTCCGGCAGAATTAGTGTATCTGTCTTTGGCTTATAGTTGTCCTTTGGCCCGTTGGCCCCTTGGCTCCCCTGTGTACGTGGAGTCAGCACACTATTCAACCCTCACTGCGTAACCGGTCGACCTCAGGACCGTCGCCACCGTCGGAACTCGTCGAACTTTTGGAAAGACCTGGGGTCTCAAACCTAAATACTGTCAATGCTGTCATACGGATGCCTTGTGTGGTGGCAGAGGGGAGAGGTGATGACAATCCAGTCAAAGCTAAACCATCTGCAAAGAATGGCGCTCATGGCGTTGAGTGGTGCTTTCATCACAACTCCGACTGCTGCTCTTGAGGCACTTCTAAATATCAAACCATTACACATACACCCCAAACAAGAAGCGCTATCATGTGCATACAGATTGTGGTCACAAATGGTTACATGGGGTGAAGATATTCTTGCTCCATGCAATATTACACTCACATGTAGTTTTTCTTACAGGATATTCCATGTGAAGATTCCCTCTCGAGAGGAGTGGTTGTCTGACTATATGAAGAGACAACAACAAACGCAAGTGGTCTGTTACACTGACGGTTTTCTGATGGAAGGACGTGTTGGTGCTGGTGTCTACAGTCGTGAAATAAGATTGGAACAATCTCACTCGCTAGGTAGATACTGTACTGTATTACAAGCAGAAATATTCGCGATTATGTGCGGGGTACAATCGGCCCTTCAGCAGAGCTTGTCCGGCAAAGTTATGAACTTATGCTCCGATAGTCAGGCTGCAATCAAGGCCCTTAGCTCAGACAAATCACAGTCCAAGCTGATGATCACGTGCCGAACCCAAATCGAATAACTAAGCATTGTCAACACTATCGTGTCTGGGTACCCGGACATTCCAGTATCACTGGAAATGAATGGGCTGACGAATTGGCAAGGGCAGGTGCAGTTATTGACTTCGTTGGTGCTGAGCCCGCCCTGCCAATGTCGACAAGTAAGGGAAAAAAATATGGTCTTGGGTTTTGTCCGACCACCGTAGTTATTGGAGAAATCTACAAACGTGTCGCCAAACAAGGGCGTTTCTAATCGTGCCCAGTGATTTCAAAAAATATCCTGCATATTTCGAAACTCCACTGCGGCATGCATACCTAGACTTTAACCAGCCACTGCAAACTCAATTATGACATGGCAACTATTCAGCGCGCTGAGTTTTTTTCATGTAATCTTTGTGAATCCGACTATGAAACCTCTTATCAGCTGATATGCAATTGCCCAGCAGTAGCACAATTGCGAATTCGAGTTTTCGGCCGTTTTTACATAGACGAAACCGTGTTTGGACGACTGAATCTTAGAGATATACTAAAGTTTCTTATCCAATGTGGTAAAGAGCTTTATACTTACTTGCAGGCGAACTTGAAAATTTAATTTACCTGATGTTCGTTTTCGTGATGTTATTTTTTCTTCCCATCCAATTCTACTTCCTCCCTCCTTTTCTTTCCTCTTGCTCAGGAAATGATGAGATGACACGGCAAGGTACAAATCACCGACTACATACGGGGAAAGCAATTGTAGCAATAAGGCCCGCTGTGGAAAATGCGGGGAGAATCATCTAGACGATTCGTGCAGTAAAAAAGCCGAAAAGTGTCCTTACTATGCAGAGAGTCTGCAACTCATCGAACGAGGTCACGGATTTGATCACTGTTCTACAGAGGAATTGCAGAAGTATCATCCCGCAAATCGATTCCTTCAAAATTTTAATAAATAGTTTAAGTTGCGATGCATTTGTATTATGTGAAACTTGGTTAACTTCTGATATAGATCTCAACTTCCACGACTTTAATATAATTCGCCTGGATCGAGACACCCCCTATGGAGGAGTGCTTTTGGGGATCAAAAAGTGCTATTCCTTCTACAGAATTAACTTTCCCTCGATAACAGGTATTGAAGTTGTCGCTTGCCAAGTAACAACTAAAGGCAAAGGCCTTTGCATAGCTTTTATATATTTCCCCCGCAACACTGTGGTTGGGCACCGACAGGTACAAGACATCTTAGAATCCATACCCACACCACGACATGTTTTCGGAGACTTTAACTCTCACGGTAAATCATGGGGTTGCCTCTATGATGATAACCGGTCTTCCTTAATCCACGATCTTTGCGATAATTTCAATTTGACAATTTTAAACACGGGTGAAATGATACGGATTCTTGCTCCTCCAGCGCGCCCGAGCGCCTTAGACTTGTCCCTCTGCTCAACATCGCTGCGGTTAAATTGCACGTGGAAGGTAATCCCTGATCCCCACGGCAGCGACCATCTGCCGATCGTAGTCTCAATGAAGGCCATTGAAATCAATAAATTTTTCATATGAACTCACACGGAATATCGATCGGAAGAGCTATGCTGCCGCGATATCCGACAACATCGAAGCTACCCAAGAACTTCCTCCTAAGGAAGAGTACAGCTTTTTGGCTGGTTTGATTCTCGACAGCGCGAATCAAGCTCAGACTAAGCCAGTACCCGCGCCGTGTGAAAAACATACAAAAACGTTCTCCTAGTTCGTGGTGGGACAAATAGTGCTCAGACGTGTACGCGGAGAAGGCTGCCGCATATAAGACCTTCCGGGACGACGGGCTACCCGCTAGCTATCAATAAGCGACGTTAGAAACGTGAATGAAGAGTTTGATGAAAGCCAAGAAACGTAGTTACTGGCGTCGGTTCGTTGACGGACTAACGAGGGCGTGGAATATCAAACCGTTCGATACTCGATTTCGCCAAGAAGGTATGTCTTGATTCCGCCCCGGTACATAAGATCTACCGCGCCGCGTCCCCCCACGATAGCGCGAAAAAACACCTTTTTTGATGCTGGAGTTCTTACTTGCTCTCTTGTCGTGTAACAATAAAGCTCCAGGGCCAGACAGAATCAAATTCAACTTGTTGAAGAATCTGCCAGACTCTGCCAAGAGACGTTTGTTGAATTTATTTAATAAGTTTCTTGAGGATAATATTATCCCACCCGATTGGAGACAAGTAAAGATCATCGCAATCCAAAAACCAGTAAAACCAGACTCCGACCACAATTCGTATCGACCGATCGCTATGCTGCCCTGTATCCGGAAGTTGTTCGAGAAAATGATCCTGTCCCGCCTCGACAATTGGGTTGAAGTAAATGGCTTACTGCCAGTTACACAATTTGGCTTTCGCAAAGACAAAGGGACGAACGATTGTCTTGCGTTGCTCTCAACTGAAATTCAAATGGCCTATGCTAGCAAAGAGCAGATAGCATCAATGTTCTTAGATATAAAGGGGGCTTTTGATTCAGTTTCTATCAACATTCTTTCAGAGAAGCTGCGCCAGCAGCTTTAAACGACTTTAAACAACTTTTTACTAAACTTGTTGTCCGAAAAGCACATGCATTTTTCGCATGGCGTTTTATCGACATCACGAAGTAGTTACAAGGGTCTACCCCAGGGCTCATGTCTGAGCCTTCTGTTATACAATTTCTATGTCAACGACATTGATGAATGTCTTGACAATTCTTGCACGTTAAGGCGATTTGCAGACGATGGCGTGATTTCTGTAACAGAACCCACAGCTGTCAATTTGCAAAGACCGTTACAAAATACCTTGGGCCAGCGGTTCTCAACCTTTTTCGTTCCACGGACCCCTTCGTGATTGTTCAGGGTTGCTGTGGACCCCCGCGGCTTAACATTCATTTTGTGTACCATAGAAATATTATTTTCAGTCTGTTACAAAAAAGGCCCTTTCGAGATAAATAATTTTCTTCGCGGACCCCTGGTAGCTACTTCGCGGTCCCCTGGGGGTCCGCGGACCCTAGGTTGAGAATCGCGCTTTGGACAATTTGTCTACTTGGGCTATTAAGTAGGTATCGAATTCTCCATGGAGAAAACTGAGCTAGTTGTATTTTCTAGAAAGCGTGAACCAGCACAATTACAGCTTCTATTAATTGGTCAAACTATAGCTAAGGTCTTCACAGTGAAATATCTAGGGGTCTGGTGGTGAAGTACTTGGGGATGCCACATTAGGTATCTGAAACAGAAATGTCAACAAAGGATCAACTTTCTTCGTACAATAACCGGAACATGGCGAGGTGCCCACCAAGGAGACCTAATTAGGTTGTATCAAACAACGATACTGTCGGTAATGGAATACAGATGCTTCTGCTTTCGCTCCGCCCACGAACATACATTTCATAAAACTCGAAAGAATTCAGTATCGTTGTTTGCGTATCGCCTTGGGGTGCATGCAGTCGACCCATACTATGAGTCTCGAAGTCCTGTCGAGCGTTCTCCCGCTGAAAACTCTATATTGGGAACTCTCATATTGATTACTCATTCGATGCGATATCTTGAACCTGGTGGTGGTTGAAAATTTCGAAAGGTTTGTTGAGCTTAATTCTCAGACCCGTTTCATGTCCCTGTTCTTTGACTACATGGCGCAGAATATTAATCCTTCTTCTTACAATCCTAACCGTGTGCATTTCATAAATACTTCTGAATCTACTGTTTTCTTCTACACATTCAAGAAAGACGAGATTTGTGGAATTCCGGACCACATACGCCCACAAGATGTTCCAAACATTTTTTATAATGAATTCCGCGAAGTCGACTGCTCTAAGATGTTTTATACTACGGATCAAACCTCGAAGGGTCCACTGGCTACGGTATTTTCAATCAAAAGTTCACCGCCTTCTACAAACTTAGTGACCCTGCTTCTGGTTACCCCGCATAACTAGCTGATATTCAGAATACCCTTGAAGTCATTGACACATTACCCGCAGACCATTACTTCATCGTTTCGGATAGCCTCAGTTCCATTGACGCTATTCGCTCGATGAAACATGGAAAGCACTCCTCGTATTTTTTGGGGAAAATACGGGAGCTACTGCGTGCTTTATCTAACAAATCTTTTCAGATTACCTTGGTGTGGGTTCCTTCTCATTGCTCTATTCCGGGCAATAAGAAGGCGGACTCCTTAGCTAAGGTGGGTCCCTAGAAGGTGACGTTTATGAAAGACCAATTTTCTTCAGCAAATTTTTCAGTGCCCTCGAGAGTTGGCAAAACTCGTGGAGCAATAGGGAGCTAGGAAGGTGGCTACATTCGATAGTCCCCTAGGTATCGACGAAACCTTGGTTCAAGGGGATGGATGTGGGTCGTGACTTCATTCGTGTGATGTTCGACTCATGGCAAACTATTACACGCTCGATGCACATCTCCGGCGTATTGGGCTCGTGGATAGTGGTATCTGCGCTAGTGGCGACGGCTATCACGACATCGAGCACATTGTCTGGGCGTGCACCGAGTACAGTTCTGCCAGGTCTCGGCTAATGGATACCCAGCGGGCCCGAGGAAGACCAACCATCGGTTCGAGATGTGCTGGAAAGCCGCGATCTCCTCTATATGTCCCTCGTTTACACCTTTGTAAAAACCATCAATATACAAATTTAACTGCCCCTTCTTATTTCTTATCATTCTTAGAAACGCTCTCTTTCACCGGTACCGTATATCCCACGAAGGTTTGATGCGACTCCAAGGCGACACAAAACATCTCTGTCGAATGAGCCAACAAACACGGGACCTACAGCACGAATATCACACACGCAACTCGAAGTGTTGCCGATCCACATTCGAACCGTACTACGAAATCGAAACCTCTGCCGTCTTGAGGAGGACCACCCAGCGTCCCGGTACATGATTCTTTCTGATGAAGGCAACCCGAGTCTGTAATCTATGCCGTTGATCTTCCGATGCCTGAAACTGAAAGTGTATAATTTTCTCCCCCTATCATTTTTGTCCACCTTCTCTCCTCTGACTCTTATACATAGAAGTATAACCCCTCCGCCACAAATATCTTTCCGAAACATTTAGCTCTTCCTGTCTCTTCTAGTTTTAACTATTATAATACATAATCTCGTTGAAAATGCCCGACTCTACTACCACATAAAACTAACTCTAATTCATCTCCCCGAATCTTCACAAAATTCAATCACGCCCTTTAGTTATTCCTACTTTTAAGATAGTTGTAAATTTTTTGTTAAAATTTATTTGCTCCAATAATCTCCCTGCTTAAATGTCAAACCATATTGCCATAAAAACTAAATGACCCCCTAATCTTACGAAAATTAAATTACCCCCTTGTTAATATGTATAAGATAGCTATAAAATCTCCTTAGTTTCATTAAAAAAATGTAATCCCCTAGTTTAAAGTAATTTAAAATGTAAAACAAAGCAAAACAAAATTGGCACCTTTAAGCTAACGCAAACGTGCCTTATCAAATTAACGTATTGAATAAAAAAATCGGATTTTCATATGAGGCTGACAAAATTGGTCAATAAGTTATTGTATTGATAACAAAAATCGCCAATCAGTGGAAATGAAAATGAGCATGATGACCGTACAATTCGTAGTTGGTAGTCCGTGATTCACCTAAACAAGCTAAATTGCACAGAAAATCAACGAATGGGGTTTGGGAGTAGCAATCCATCGTCAATGTGCAACTTTCGAGAGTTCTATACATTGGTAACGGCACCGGCTACGTCGGGAAGGAATAGAATCTTAATGTAACAAACCGTGTTATAGAGACTGTTTATACCTATGCATCTCGACGTTTATCACAGGAAAGAGTTTTTTAGTGGAACGGGTTCAAGAAATACACAAATCGGCTGCCGAGAGTTTATAATAGATTATTCGTTTTTTTTAATTAATTCGGAAATGTTGCAAAAACTTTATAACTTCAACTTCGAACAACCGACTGTAGAAGGTGTTATTTAAGTTCAATTCAATCAATCGGTATGTGAACGATTTTACTATTCGTTGTTACTTTATTTCGGTGAAACACGACATTCCATGAATAATATAATGTAACGAAAAACGAATACCTTTACTGTTTCTTTATCCAAAAAACGCTTTTAATCCACCTAACAGTGTGATGAGACATTTCTTATAACTCTTATCACTCTCTTCGGATATTATATCGTTTGAGAACATTTAGAGCTAATGCTTCGTGATGTTTTTGATAACACATACTACATGGGATAGTGGCAGGGCTCAGAGAATTGCTCAAATCAGCATAGGACACCATCAGTGCTAGAAATCTCAAACCAAATCAATGGGAAGGCGAAAAAATGGCCCATAAAATAGACATACAAACGAATTATTGCTAATGCTCTGTTAATAAAATATCTAAATTCCTCAATCAATGCATTGTGGTGGGAAAACTGAATTTTCCTAAAGGGGTTATATATTGTACTGAGCCAAAAAAATCGATTTTTTTATTGTTTTGAAGTTTATACTTTACTCAAATTTCCAACGCGACTGAGAACTAAGAAATCTACGCTTTTTCTTGAGAAGGGCGATACTAGCAGTGATACCATTCAAAGAAAATCAACAGTGAATATTTCCAGACTTGGTTTTATTTCCTATTTAGGAGCTATTGTGTTTTTTTTACATTTTTGATTGCATGATTCAGTGATCGAAACCCAAAACTTTATAAAGTATTTGAAATTAATAAATTAAAATTTGTTTTTGCTATTCAAATTGACAAAATGATAGTATTGTCCCTTTGGCGATTGTTTACCTTTTCAGTCCCACCTATCCGCATTGAAGTATCGCCCTTACGTTTTTTTACAATAACTAACGTTTTACACCACCGATTTCGTCCGGGTTTTTTCAATAGCGATCATTGTTACTATTTACAGCTGGTATCAGCTTAATTTTCCTAAAAAATACGAAAAAAACAGTTTCGCCCGAAAACTGCTAGCAAAAAAAGTATCGCTCTGTTTGTTTGCATGGAGCGTGGAGGGCGAAACTTTAAATAAACAAACAAAACACAGTTTCGCCCGTTGTATTTTTTGCTGTAGTTTAAGAAAGCAATATGGTAGAATCCAAATTTTTAGGTTAATTTGTTGCGTTTCAAAGCCCTCATTCGCATGTATGAAAAAAGCCTTATGTTTACAATTGTAAGTATCGCCCTTTTCACAAAAAAGCGTTGAAATGAAATCGCAGCTTCTGATATCACGCTATCTCTGAAGTGCATGCGTGCATACTTCCAAATTTTACTTCGACATCGACTTTTTCTAAAGGTGACTTCCTTGATTTGGTCACTATTTATTAAAAAATCGCGGTTAAATATAAAATAAAACTATTAAAAAATTTAAAATAGTTTATAATTTTCACAAACTTATTAGGAAAAATTGCTTTCGTAATATTGTGTAGGAAAAAAGCTGAAAATTTAAGTTTTTCTTTTTCTGCAACATATAAACCCTTAAGTATACCAATTAATTGGTATACGAATTGGAATAGGTTCGCCAAATTTTGGAAGAAGTCTATAGTCCCTTGAAAACTACCTAAAAATTGTTGTAGTTCGAAGCAATAAAAAATCCCCAAAAATAAAATGCACCTATTAATGTGAAACACAGTGAATAATACATACAATAAAGACCCATTTTTATCAATCTCATGGTGTATTTTAGGCTGACAAAATGGGGACATTGACTAAATCGGGCTTTTTTTTCTTTATAATAAACTGAAGCTGTTAAAATATTCTTCCCGTCCCTTGATGTAGTCTGATAACTATTTCTGATTATGATGAACTTTTTATTTTTGCGTATTTCCATCTTCATGATAAGGAAATCATGCTCAAGAAAGGATTTACTCGAATTCAGTCTTGTTCGTCTGCTAGAGCCCATCAAACATATGTTCATATTTGGCTGATAAAATCGGGGTTTCAATGTATTATAATAGATATTCAGCATTCGAAGAAGTTTCTTGTGAACGAGTGTAGAACGACTTTGTTTCTACTTACTTGAAGTCAGCGGCGTAGCCAGAAATTCGGTTTGGTGAGTGTTTGGTGAAAATCGATCTTACTGTCCAAACGGCATAATTCCGAAACCATAATTTTTGAAGTTTTAAAATTATGCAGAATTATTTTTCAGACAATAGTAACAGAGTTCGTGTCTTTAGCGAATTTGTTGAGTCTTTATTGTGGTCATGAATGTTAACCTGAGAAAATTCACCATAAATACTTCTTGGACGATATACCGTCAGAATTATTTTATCAAATGAAGCGCTGTTTAACGATTGTAAAACTCATCGAAAATACTAAACCTCCGAGATTGGCGGTTTCAGAATGATGCTATCCTTAAATTACCGTTTTTGAGCATTTGACCTATACATATAATTGGCCATACAACAAAAATCAAATGCTCATCAAAATCGATCAGGACCTGCTAGAGTCGCATGGAAATCGTCATTTTTCATAAATTTCTCTCTACATTCGGAAAGCGTTATCCTTGTTATTAATCATATTACGTTTTCGTCTCAACTCGACGCATTCCCAAAATAAAAACCTGTTTTAATCCACCTAGTGGTGCTATTGTGCTTTTCTCATTTGTCCAGACTACGATTTCATGGCTGGTTATGTTCAATACAATGGTGGAAATGAATAGTACATGTTCAGTACGATTTGCACATACATACAATGGATCAACAGCCACGATCTTGAGATACTATGTGATACTGAAACCTCGCTTGAAACCAGCGGCGGATCATGGAGAAAGATCCGGGAGGTCCGGGTCCTGCCGAAAATTTTCAACTTGTTAAGAAATTTTAAACTAGTTTTAATTTTAAAGTAGCAAACGCTCACTGCATACTCGCTCCGGGCTGGTATGATTGACGATTTTTAGAGTGATTGCATAACCTTTCTATATGAGAAATGCAAAAATGTGCAAAAGTCCAAAAAAGTCAATTTTTGTCAAACATTATTTTTTTCGAGTTTACATCAAATCTCAATGTTTCATGCATTTTAAAGTCCTTTGGCATCAAAAATACAAATTTGATTTTGCAAATGTTTCATTTCAGTTTATATGGGAATTTGATGTGTGATTGCACTCTTCAACTCGTAACTCTGGAACCGGAAGTCCAATCAATAAAAAAAAATCAATTGCAGCCGATGGGAAGGTTGTACCTTTAATGTGAGACTAACTTTGTGCAAATCGGTCCAGCCATCTCTGAGAAACCGAGGTCACATTTTTTTCCATATACACATATACACACACATACATACACACAGACATTTTCCGATCTCGACGAACTGAGTCGATTGGCATATGACACTTCGCCCTCCGGGTCGGGATTAGATTGACGAATTTTAGAGTGTATGAGAAAGGCAAAAACATTTTTAGCAAATGTTGAAAGTTATGCATTTTTTGGTGAGCAGTTCTATGTTTCATAGACATTAAATCAATTTTAACTTCGCTTCCTATTAAATAAAGACCCTTATTACAGTACATCTCTACAAAAGCGAGCTCAATTTGAAAAGAAATCTGAGGATTATGATTGATTACAGAACTCTGGAATTTTCTATTGGAATGTTTTCAGGCAGGAATTTGATATTGATGCTATTAGACAACTGTGAAATCAAGACCAATAGATCAGTTACATATCAGGACCCCATTGCGACAATTTATCAAAAGTCCTCATGATGTTTACAACAACAGGTTATCAATCTACGGATCAGATAATTGTTATTGTAATATTGAATTAAATCAGTCTGCATCAATAAATTTTCAACTTCAATCCATTATTTTTTTATGGTTGTGGTGAGGGGGGGGGAGAAGGGTTGTATGGTGTTAAACCCCAAAACCTTCTCTTGGCTACGCCGTTGCTTGGAATTATTTATTTCGCTTTTCATGTTCCGATATGTTCCAGATCGATCCGATGGTTATAAGTTAGAAAAATTGCAGTCAGAAGGTTCGTTCAAATGAACATTTTTGCACTGATAAGTTATCAAGTTCCTTCCAGACAACTTGGAAGTGTTCGGTGATTATTTCTAGCGGTTGTAGATAGAAAAATGAAATACAAAATTCGTTTTATCGTAATGATGTTTGGCTTATTTCAATGGATTATTACTATATTGAACAATGAATAGGCGACAAAAGGTAATCCACAAACAACAAGCCATAACTTTTAAAGTATTCAAAATAGATATTTGAAGTTTTCAGTAAAGTTATTTGCAAAAGCAAGAGCTACAAATTTGCTGAAGGCATCATTTCGATATAATCACTTCCAAGAAAATTTATGAAAATATCTCACTCATAGGGAGATTAATCAGCAAAAGCACTATACCAAAAGAAAGGGCATATTGCCTCCATTAAATTCTCCGAAGATACTATTGACCTAAAATAAGCCGTTTTGGCGTTAATAATAGATTACATGTTTTTGGTCATATTTCTGGCAATGGGAAATGATAAAAATCTTTCGTCCGCATTTAATGTTAAATATCTCTTTTGATAATAGTCCGATTTCAACAATCTATAGCTTGTTCGAAAGGTGTTCGTTAAAGCTGTCTAAAAACATATAAATTGTTAATCTATATTGTCAATTTCGGCAGATAATTCAAAAAAACTGCAAAAAACGCCATTTTTACGCATTCAAACATTCATATCTTGGAAACTAAACATCAGAATCAAAAACAAATTAATAGCGTTCATACTGTTTTTTAGTTCTTTCATTTAAAATTGGTTTGGATAAGATCGGTTCAGCCATTACTGAGAAACACGAATGAGAATTTGTCCGTTACATACACACACACAGACACACACACACACACACACACACACACACAGACATTGTCCCAAATCGTCGAGCTGAGTCGATTGGTATATAAGACTCGGCCCTCCGGGCCTCGGAAAAAATCTTGAAAGTTTGAGCGAATTCTATACATTTCTTTTATAAGAAATGTAAAAAGAAAAATTACTAGTACATATATAATTGAAAATTTCGTAACATAAGTAATATTTATCATATATAATCTTCGATATATTTATAACAATAGAAACAACAACTAGGTATTGTTTTCGTTTTTCACTAATGATTGAAGAAGATGTCGATTCCAATATTCACGCGGGTTGTACTAACTAAAATGTATATTGAACGGTTTAAAATAAGCTAACTATATAATAATAATAAACACCAATGTACCTGAAACAACCGATTTTGTATGTCGAACATAAAACCGATGACACAGTTATTCCTAAAACAAGATTGGAAACAATGAGAACAAAAAAGAAACTAATTTACTTATTTTATATAATAATATGATACAGTCAAAAATTCAGAATATTTAAGGAATGAAAACTGATTTCCTGCTTTTGTCACCTTTTATGACAATAAATAGCATAACAACATTATTATAATCATAATGAAATATGTATAACATGGTTATTAATAATATAGTGCATGTACTCCTTAAAAGTATATGAGAGTACACAATATAACAATTATTATAATCAAGATGAATTATTTTTATAATCGCAGTAAAACAATAAACATAAATTTTTCCTGCAGATAAGACTGCCGCAAAATGGTAACTGGTTTGTGATCCTTCTCGCGAATTTTTTACATGAGTTAATAGCCATCATTAAACCTAGACAAGACCATGCGTATTCCCCACATACATATGCACTAGTGCCGTAGTTCGTCAAATCAACACAAAACGAACAAAAAAAAATAACTTGCTCAGTCCAACTCGATTCGATTCACCCGGTGGATACGTTTTCACTTACAATGCGATCAAACCAACGATCATTTTGAATTCCTTACGACAAAAAATGTGCAATTTTGAAAATAATAAAATGAAGACTACTACTTATCTGCAATAATACAGGATCAAAAAAAATGGTTGCACAACCAAAGTGGTTTATTTTCAAAGATACCACTGTGGACGAATCACTCAATAAATATAGATGATAAGGGAAGCGGATGAAGATAGCGACCACTGCCAGGAATTCAGCGGGATTGAAAATTAAAAAGAATAAAAAAAAGCAAGATAGTGGTTATTTATGATGTGCCTTTAAGTGCCGAATTGAATGGCGTAATTTGATCTTGTATAGAATGTCTCGTTCTCAAGCTATGCACTTTTCAAGTGCAGAAAAGTGAAATAAATGCTCAGATTTTTGCGGTCACATTTCGAAATTGTCTACTTTGGAGGTTTTTTGTTTTCGAGGAAGTTTTATAACATAACCTAGCGCATTTTCTGAACATTTACTATGAAGATCTAATTCTCCAACGAAATTATTTATTTGTGTCTTCAGTAAAGTTGTTGAAAATTATAACAGCTTTATCGAGGACATGAACTCTATTTATGTATGAATCAATATTTACAAAAATATTTCAGTCCAATTTTTCTTGAAATATATATTTTTTTGAATTAGCGTTTCGACTTCGTCACATCAGAATCTGCCACCAACTTTGTGACAGGACTAGGATAGAGCCGTATTGACGCTAGCTCCAAAAAAGTCAAAACACTATTTGTGTTTCTGAGCAAACCCCTAGTCCTGCGTGATGTTCCCCAAGAAAAGGAGTTCTGATTATGCTGATGAGAATTAAGGAAGCCAAAACTTGGTTTGGCTTAGCAAGCTAATGCAATATGAACTATGCTGTATTTCTCCTTAGTACAGGAGACTTAGGTAAAAACCATTTTACCGAGATTTTTTTTAAACAACTTTGGCTCATTAAGGGGAGCGTCTGGTGTAAAGTGCTCAAAACGAAAGATATTTTGTTTTATGATTTTGAATGCAAGGCAACAATAGATCTTTAGTGTAATGTTAGGTTGCGAGCGTTCTAAGAGTAGACGTCCAACCATTTTTAAGTCGAGGAGCGCCGCTTCGAACACGATAACTCTTGATAAAATTGTCTGATATGAGAAATTCAAAAAGTTTTGTAAAGCTTAGGCTTGTAGTTTGTCAATGAACCATAGAAAAAAGTTCGATTTTCGGAAAATGGCTTCTTGAAAACCGAAAAGTCTCATATTTTACTGTAAAATTTGCTTATTTTTATTCAAAATAATAGGGAGAAAAAAAATTTTATTCAGTTTTCTGTAGTTCATCGACAGGCTACTCGTATTGGGCATTCTCGTAAAAAAAATCAAGTCAATTCGTTGATTAGTTTTTGAGTTATCGTGTTCGCCAATTTGAAAAAAATGAAAAAGCTGTTTCGAGAAAAAATGCTATTAACGTGGGAGTCTGCATTTCCGCGCCAAGAGGGCAGCAAATCGGTACCTTTTTGCCTTAATCTCGCAATATCTTTGGAAATAGACCAAAAATAAAAAACAAAAATGGTATCCAGTAAACTAGGATAATTACCGAAGACATTGGCGAAAAATTTATTTCAAATTTCCAATTACTTCCAAAGTGATCGGTAGTTTTAGTAGAGAAAATCGCGAAAATTTCGAATCCTTTATGATTCCACTCCCGAAAACCAAATTGCCTCTCCCATTTCTCTGCATTCTCTGGTTTCCACCCCACCAAAACCAGTGTTGTATCAACAAGGATTCCGTCCTATTCCTTCGTAGTATATTACAAGTTCATTTATGGATTATAACTGTTTGTAATCATGTGGATTACCAAAAGATGCAGAATGCGATTTTTGCATTGTTATGCGTCGAATAAAATACATTCAACGCTTGCAAATACATCTATTGATCGAGAATTTCTTTATTTGCGGAAGCGCACGCTACTACGCAGTTACACCACTGTTAGCGCGCCTGGGTCAACGTGCATGTGTATGTGAAAACCTCGGCTTCCTTGCTGCTACCTATAGCACGTGGATACATCTATAGCTATAGCAGCACGTGGATGATCGGAATAATGAGTGAAATGGACAACTGTTATTTCTAATTACCAAAATAATCTCTCATACTAGTTCCAAAAAGTTTCAAAGGTTCAGGTTTTCCATACTATCGCAACATATCAATTTGCGCCTGAGATATTGAGGCACCGGTTCTGTATTAGGAAGTTATTTGTCGTCTATATAAAGGCTAAAAGAGGACATCATTGTAATTTTTTCTGTATCTGTATTTTGCGGAGGCCATTGTCTGCGAAAATATTCGGAAACTCAAATGTACATATTCGAATGAGCTTTTCTCGGAATATGTTTAGTACTGTAAACTAATATCTTAGCTGACATGTTGAAAACAGGCGCACAACTAATTCGGGATCCTGCGACTATAGCGAAAATGTTTTCTAATCTGAAATATAAAAAGTATTCGAATTGATCGAAAATGGAAGCGGTGATGTTTATTGAACAACTCAGGAAATCCTGAGATTGACTCTAAATTCAATTTTCTTGTGCGTATTCTAATATGTTCCAGTTTACGGAGTGTAAAGATATTCTTTCCCGACACTTTGCGCAATTGCACTTTGAGAAAAAAAAAATTATGGGTTAAGCATGCGAATTCATGACAATACGTTTTTTTTTTTTAAAAATTGAGAACAATTTTACGTTCAATAAAACCAATTCAACCCGGCTACCATTTTGACCATCTATCCGAAGTTTGGATTACTCAGTACGATGTACCATTCGACTCAGTTCGACAAGATATGGCATGTGTGTTTGAGTAAGCATTTTTGAATATAATTATGGGATGAGGAATAAGTATAAATTGCATAACCTATTTGAATGGATATAAATTACTTTGATTTGGTGGTCTAGAACATTGTAGATTAAAAATAGTTTTATTTACTACAAGGTCACTGCTGCCGGCTTCGATTTCTCAGAGGAAGTGAATGAAAATTTGCTCATTCCAAAATATTCAACGGAATATCGACTGACTGTCTGGTATAACGCAGATAGCTGCAATTCAATTAGTACATTGAATGAGACGATTTTGCCTTTCTCATATAGAAAGGTTATGCAATCACTCTGAAAAACGTCAACCTAATCCCGGCCCGGAGGGCCGGGTGTCATATCCCATTCGACTCAGTTCGTCGAGATCGGAAAAAGTCTGTATGTGTGTGTATGTATGTATGTGTGTGTGTATGTGTGTGTATGTGTGTGTATGTGTGTGTGTATGTGTGTGTGTGTATGTATGTGCGTATGTGTCAAATAATGTCACTCATTTTTCTCAGAGATGGCTGGACCGATTTGCCCAAACTTAGTCTCAAATGAAAGGTGCAACCTTCCCATCGGCTGCTATTGAATTTTGGATCGATCGGAATTCTGGTTCCGGAATTACGGGTTTCAGAGTACGGCCACACAGAAATTTCTCATATAAACTATAGGAAAAATTAAAAATAGAATTTTTATTTTTGATGCTAAATGTGTTCAAGGTGCATGAAACGTCGAGATTTGATGCAAACTCGAAAAAAAAATTTGACTACGATTCACTTTTTTGGATTTTGGCACATTTTTGCCTTTCTCATATAGAAAGGTTATGCAATCACTCTGAAAAACGTCAACCTAATCCCGGCCCGGAGGGCCGGGTGTCATATCCCATTCGACTCAGTTCGTCGAGATCGGAAAAAGTCTGTATGTGTGTGTATGTATGTATGTGTGTGTGTATGTGTGTGTGTATGTGTGTGTGTGTGTATGTATGTGCGTATGTGTCAAATAATGTCACTCATTTTTCTCAGAGATGGCTGGACCGATTTGCCCAAACTTAGTCTCAAATGAAAGGTGCAACCTTCCCATCGGCTACTATTGAATTTTGGATCGATCGGAATTCTGGTTCCGGAATTACGGGTTTCAGAGTACGGCCACACAGAAATTTCTCATATAAACTATAGGAAAAATTAAAAATAGAATTTTTATTTTTGATGCTAAATGTGTTCAAGGTGCATGAAACGTCGAGATTTGATGCAAACTCGAAAAAAAAATTTGACTACGATTCACTTTTTTGGATTTTGGCACATTTTTGCCTTTCTCATATAGAAAGGTTATGCAATCACTCTGAAAAACGTCAACCTAATCCCGGCCCGGAGGGCCGGGTGTCATATCCCATTCGACTCAGTTCGTCGAGATCGGAAAAAGTCTGTATGTGTGTGTGTATGTATGTATGTGTGTGTGTATGTGTGTGTATGTGTGTGTGTATGTGTGTGTGTATGTGTGTGTGTATGTATGTGCGTATGTGTCAAATAATGTCACTCATTTTTCTCAGAGATGGCTGGACCGATTTGCCCAAACTTAGTCTCAAATGAAAGGTGCAACCTTCCCATCGGCTGCTATTGAATTTTGGATCGATCGGAATTCTGTTTCCGGAATTACGGGTTTCAGAGTACGGCCACACAGAAATTTCTCATATAAACTATAGGAAAAATTAAAAATAGAATTTTTATTTTTGATGCTAAATGTGTTCAAGGTGCATGAAACGTCGAGATTTGATGCAAACTCGAAAAAAAAATTTGACTACGATTCACTTTTTTGGATTTTGGCACATTTTTGCCTTTCTCATATAGAAAGGTTATGCAATCACTCTGAAAAACGTCAACCTAATCCCGGCCCGGAGGGCCGGGTGTCATATCCCATTCGACTCAGTTCGTCGAGATCGGAAAAAGTCTGTATGTGTGTGTGTGTGTATGTATGTATGTGTGTGTGTATGTGTGTGTGTATGTGTGTGTGTATGTATGTGCGTATGTGTCAAATAATGTCACTCATTTTTCTCAGAGATGGCTGGACCGATTTGCCCAAACTTAGTCTCAAATGAAAGGTGCAACCTTCCCATCGGCTGCTATTGAATTTTGGATCGATCGGAATTCTGGTTCCGGAATTACGGGTTTCAGAGTACGGCCACACAGAAATTTCTCATATAAACTATAGGAAAAATTAAAAATAGAATTTTTATTTTTGATGCTAAATGTGTTCAAGGTGCATGAAACGTCGAGATTTGATGCAAACTCGAAAAAAAAATTTGACTACGATTCACTTTTTTGGATTTTGGCACATTTTTGCCTTTCTCATATAGAAAGGTTATGCAATCACTCTGAAAAACGTCAACCTAATCCCGGCCCGGAGGGCCGGGTGTCATATCCCATTCGACTCAGTTCGTCGAGATCGGAAAAAGTCTGTATGTGTGTGTGTATGTATGTATGTGTGTGTGTATGTGTGTGTATGTGTGTGTGTATGTGTGTGTGTATGTGTGTGTGTATGTATGTGCGTATGTGTCAAATAATGTCACTCATTTTTCTCAGAGATGGCTGGACCGATTTGCCCAAACTTAGTCTCAAATGAAAGGTGCAACCTTCCCATCGGCTGCTATTGAATTTTGGATCGATCGGAATTCTGTTTCCGGAATTACGGGTTTCAGAGTACGGCCACACAGAAATTTCTCATATAAACTATAGGAAAAATTAAAAATAGAATTTTTATTTTTGATGCTAAATGTGTTCAAGGTGCATGAAACGTCGAGATTTGATGCAAACTCGAAAAAAAAATTTGACTACGATTCACTTTTTTGGATTTTGGCACATTTTTGCCTTTCTCATATAGAAAGGTTATGCAATCACTCTGAAAAACGTCAACCTAATCCCGGCCCGGAGGGCCGGGTGTCATATCCCATTCGACTCAGTTCGTCGAGATCGGAAAAAGTCTGTATGTGTGTGTGTGTGTATGTATGTATGTGTGTGTGTATGTGTGTGTGTATGTGTGTGTGTATGTATGTGCGTATGTGTCAAATAATGTCACTCATTTTTCTCAGAGATGGCTGGACCGATTTGCCCAAACTTAGTCTCAAATGAAAGGTGCAACCTTCCCATCGGCTGCTATTGAATTTTGGATCGATCGGAATTCTGGTTCCGGAATTACGGGTTTCAGAGTACGGCCACACAGAAATTTCTCATATAAACTATAGGAAAAATTAAAAATAGAATTTTTATTTTTGATGCTAAATGTGTTCAAGGTGCATGAAACGTCGAGATTTGATGCAAACTCGAAAAAAAAATTTGACTACGATTCACTTTTTTGGATTTTGGCACATTTTTGCCTTTCTCATATAGAAAGGTTATGCAATCACTCTGAAAAACGTCAACCTAATCCCGGCCCGGAGGGCCGGGTGTCATATCCCATTCGACTCAGTTCGTCGAGATCGGAAAAAGTCTGTATGTGTGTGTGTATGTATGTATGTGTGTGTGTATGTGTGTGTGTATGTGTGTGTGTATGTGTGTGTGTGTATGTATGTGCGTATGTGTCAAATAATGTCACTCATTTTTCTCAGAGATGGCTGGACCGATTTGCCCAAACTTAGTCTCAAATGAAAGGTGCAACCTTCCCATCGGCTGCTATTGAATTTTGGATCGATCGGAATTCTGGTTCCGGAATTACGGGTTTCAGAGTACGGCCACACAGAAATTTCTCATATAAACTATAGGAAAAATTAAAAATAGAATTTTTATTTTTGATGCTAAATGTGTTCAAGGTGCATGAAACGTCGAGATTTGATGCAAACTCGAAAAAAAAATTTGACTACGATTCACTTTTTTGGATTTTGGCACATTTTTGCCTTTCTCATATAGAAAGGTTATGCAATCACTCTGAAAAACGTCAACCTAATCCCGGCCAAATTTTTTTTTTCGACTCGTTTAGGGTTTCTGGATTTTAACAGAGGCGTAGTTGATGGTTTACGGAGAGGGGTTACACCCCCCCCCCCCTCTACTGTTCGCGCCCCTCCTTTAAAAATCTCCTTAAATCACCCCTCAGACCACCACCCCATCCAGCCCTCATACCCCTCCCTTTCAACCCCGTCATCTTTAAACCACCACTGTATCACAAAGCATAATAATTTAAGCTGGGGAGTCGTTCGTTCATGGGACTTTCGCCCTCTTCACATACCCAGCCCCGCATGACAAAATGAGTTAGCAAGCAGATAACATTGATCTAATGCTGATTAGGCTAATGGAGTATGATATTTTTTTGTTTCAAGTGTTTCACCGTCGACACGTAGCTCATCAAGTTCGTGGCTGACATGCCATTGTGTATAAGTGCAAAGTGTACTAAGAATGTAATGGACATTTCCACAATTATGTTGAACATAAAAAGCCTCCGTGCCATAGTTTAGAGAAATGAGAAAGGCACAATTGCACCGCTAGGTGGATTAAAACAGGTTTTTTTTAAACATCTAACAATCATAGGAGCGTGGTTCGAAAATATCTTTTCAGTTGAACGAAATTCGGAACACAGTTTTAGAAAAGTCGATTTTCTCACATTTTATCACAAGTACCTGTTGTGGCATCTTGCTCAAGTGGTCTTCGATTCTTCGATTTTGTCTGAGTTACTTGACGTCAAAACCCTAAGTAATATAATTATTGGTAGTTTTCATAGTAATTCATATCATGTTTACCTTATGATGATATTCAAAGCATCTATTGTGCTACGCATCCGCATATTTGTCTACATTTCGACAAACAAATCACTAGAATGTGCAAAATTGCGCTTATATAGTTTGACGGATAATTTCACTTGTAAACAAAATTTGGTTAGTTTGCTAACATCGAACATTTGTTTGCACATTTATATTATGCACAATAAATACTAACTCTTAGTTTGATTTAAGCTACTCAATACTGTCCCAATTACTACTAGTTATAGAAAGCGGGTATTCATGGTATTATGACTAAGCCGGCTATTCCCCACATTTTCCTCTTGTCTGAAAATGCGAATACAGTCCAACCCTAATTCGACGATATCTTTCGACGGAACCATAAAAATATAAAACCTCAGAATACGAAGCTTTTGAAATACGCAAATGAGCCACCGAGGAAGAATTCATAATCTAATAAGAACTCAATCGTTCTTCGTTAGGATTCGAACACTCAGATTGGGGGAACAGTATCATAATTCCTGTATCATCAGAATTGACAATAGAATTTTATATACGAATTGCTACTACTTTTCGCGATTGCTAGTTTAAAGATTAGCAAAGAACAAAAACAACAGACTCATAGTGTAGATCAGAAACAAATCAACGGCCAAACATCTATTTGTTTTGTTTCAGATACTGGAAGGTTCTTTTATTCTTTATCTATAATGGAGGTTACCAAATGAGTGTTGGAAGTAAATGACGAAAACCACATGCATGGTTGAGCTTTCGTAATATGTAACATAGTTAGATATTTTGTGATAAAATTCCATTTTTAATTGTGCAAGTACTTTTTCTTAAATTGTTTACGTTCTTTTTAACTTTTTGGTGATACGATTTCGTTTTGATGAATAATAGTGCATTTCAGCTCGACGTTATTCCTGGAAATTGCTAGTTCTAACGGAATTGTGAAACAGAAGGATGAACTAAGGTTTTATTTTAATCAAGGATATAGTTGCTCGGCCAGATAAGTTTCTCGATTTCTTCTATACATGATCTTATTAAAAAAATTTAAACTATATCATTCGACTACAATAAAAGCTTTGAATAGAAATACAATGTCGCTCGATAGATCTCTGATACTTAACAGGATGGGTAAAATTGCAGATTTTTTTTATTCATTTCGTTTATTTGATAGGCACAAATGCGTTAGCTTGGCGGTGCCAAATTCTTTTGTTTCTACATTTTGGATATCTTAAAACTAGGAGGTTACAATGTTGAAATATTTTTTTTTACAAAGGAAAAGAAAGTTTACAGCTATCTTAAGACTAGAAATAAGATTCAATATACAAGAGAGGGCCAAAAGATTTTTTTATGAAAAATATTAAAACAAGGGATTCAGTTTGATATATAAGAGGGGGAGTAATAGTAAAATTGCAGATTGATTTGAGTTACATAAGCAAAGTACAGTTCATCATTTACAATGATTGCAGTCACAAAAATTAGAATTATGTCCTGCTAAGCTCGAAATAAACATTCTCGAGTTTATCTGATACAGTGCAAGATGCAAAATGAATGTTGATGAAGGTGTGACAAAATTGCTAGATGCTTGTGAGCGCTCAGACATGTACACGGAGATGGCCGACGGGCTACCAGCCAGCTGCCGAGAGTACGCGATGGCAGAAACGCACATGAAGAATTTGATGAAAGCCAAAAAACGTAGCTATTGGTGCCGGTTCGTCGACGGGTTAACGAGATAAATGTCGATGAGCACTCTTTGGGGCATGGCCCAGCGCTTACGAAACCCAAACAGTACTTGCTCTCTTGTCATGTAACAATAAAGCCCCAGGGCCAGATAGATTCAAATTTAACTTGTTAAAGAATCTGCCAGATTCTGCCAAGGGACGCTTGTTGAATTTATTTAATAATTTTCTTGAGGGTAATATTGTCCCTCATGACTGGAGGCAAGTGAAGGTCATCACCATCCAAAAACCAGGAAAACCAGCCTCCGACCACAACTTGTATCGACCTTTTGCAAAGCTGACCTGTTTCTGATGATGATCTTGTTTCGCCTCGGCAATTGGGTTGAAGCAAATGGCTTTCTGTCAGATACACAATTTGGTTTCCCCAAAGACAAAGGCCCGAACGACTATCTTGACTTGCTCTCAAGAGAAATACAAATGGCTTTAAAAACAGGGGGGGGGGGGCTTTTGATTCAGTTTCTATCCAAATTCCTTTCTGCACCAGCATGGTCTTTCACGGACTCTGAACAAATTTTTGCTAAACTTGCTGTCTGAAAAACACATGCATTTTTCGCATGGTGATTTGTCGAAATTACGAATTAGCTACATGAATCTTCCCCAGGGCTCATGTCTAAGCCCCCTTCACTACAACTTTTACGTGAATGACATTGAAGAATGTCTTGTCAATTCCTGCACGCTAAGTCAGCTTGCAGATAACGGTGTGGTCTTTGTTACATTTGTCTGCTTGGGCCCTCCAGCTGGGTATCGAGTTCTCCACGGAGAAAACTGAGCTAGTCGTATTTTCAAGGAAGCATGAACCAGCGCAACTACAGCTTCAATTAATGGATCAAACTATTGCTCAGGTTTCAACTTACAAATATCTCGGGGTCTGGTTGGACTCTAAAGGTACCTGGGGATGTCACATTAGGTATCTGAAACAGAAGTGCCAACAAAGGATCGACTTTCTCCATACAATAACCGGAACATGCTGGGGTGCCCACCTAAGAGACCTGATCAGGCTGTACTAAACAACGATATTGTCGGTGATGGAGTACGGGATTTACTGTTTCCGCTTCGCTACGAACATACATTTCATCAAACTAGAGCAAATCCAATATTGTTGTTTGCGTACTATTTTGGGTTACATGCACTCGACTCATAAGATGAGTCTAAAAATGCTAGCAGGTGTCCTTGCGCTGAAAATGGATTTTGGGACCTCGCATATCGATTGCTCATCCGATGCGATATCTTGAACCCGTTAGTAATTGCAAATTTCGAGAGGCTTGTTATACTCAATTCTCAAACCCGATTTATATCCTTGTACTTCGATTACATGGCACAAAATACCAATCGTTCTTCATATTATCCCAATCGTGTCAATCTCCCCCATGCTTCTGATTCAAGCGTATTCTTCGACACATCCATAAAGTGCGAGATTCGACAAATCCTGAATCACATACGTCCGCAAGTGATCTCATGTATCTTTTATAGTAAATTTCGAGAAGTCGACTGCAACTAGATGTTTCACACCGACGGGTCAAGCCTCGACGGCTCCACTGGCTTCGGTATATTCAATCAAAACCTCACAGCCTCATTCAAACTCAACGATCCTGCTTCAGTTTTCGTCGCCGAACTTGCTGCTATTCAGTATACTCTTGGGATCATTGATACTTTGCCCACCGATCATTACTTTATTGTGTCGGATAGCCTCAGCTCAATCGAGAGTCTCCGTTCAATGAAATCTAGAAAGCACATTCCAAATTTTCTGAAGAAAATCTGGGAGCGCCTGCATGCTTTGTCTGTAAGATCGTACAAGATTGCCTTAGTTTGGGTTCCCTCGCATTGCCCCATTCCATGTAATGAAGAAGCGAAATCTTTAGCTAAGGCGGACGCTTTAGAAGGTGATATATATATATGAAAGACCAATCAGCTTCAGCGAATTTTTCAGTATTACTCATCAGAGAACCCTCGAAAGTTGGCAATCTTCATGGAGTAATGGAGAACTTAGAAGGTGGCTATATTCGATAATCCCTAAGGTATCGAAGAAACCATGGATGTGGGTCGGGATTTCATTCATGTGATATCTCGGCTCATGTCCAATCACTACACTGGGCTCGCAAAAAGCGGTATCTGCGCCTGTGGTAACGGTTATCGCGATATCGAACATATTGTCTGGGCATGCGCCGAGTACTGTTCTGCCAGATCTCAACTATTGGATCCCCTTTGGGCTCGAGGAAGATCACTCAATATCCCGGTTCGAGATATATTGGCAAGCCGCGATCTGCTCTATATGTCCCTCGTATATATCTTCCTAAAAACCATCAATATTCAAATTTATTTGCCCCTATTATTTTTCAGATCATTCTAAGAAGTGCTCTCTTCCGCCTACCGTACTGCAACGATGGTTTGATGGGACTCCAAGACAACACAAAATATCTCTGTCGAATGACCCAACAAACACGAGACCTACAGCACAACATCACACGCGCAATGCGCTGTGTTGCCGATCTGCATCTGAGCCGTACTACGAAATCGTCTGGAGAAACTCCTACCGGCTCGAGGAAAACCGCCCGGCGTCCCCATATGGGAACTGTGGGTAAGACGGACAGGTGGGGTAGGACGGACACATGGTTATTTTAGGGATATAACATTAAAACTTCAATTGTATTGTATGTGTACTCTATCATTATGGGTAACCTTGAATTATGAAACACTTAGTAGGCCTTGAATACTGCTAAACGAATACAATTTAAGCAAATATTGATAATCGGTAGTGCTGTTTTGTGCGGATGTAATTTAAAAGTTTCCGATTTTAAGGTTTATCGATGAAAAAATCAATTCTTTCGCGGAGTTTTTCCTTTGTTTCGATAAATTAACTTTTAAGTGACATCTTCGTGGAAAATAACAGGTAAGTTTATTTATGCGTGAATAGGTACAAACGTTTAAAAAATATGTATACTGGTGGGGCAAGACGGAGTCTTGATTAATTCTATTGATTCATCCTTATATGAATGTCTCGCCGGTAGAAACGAAATACTAGAAGTCAAACGTGGAGAACCATCCAGTTAGCTGAAGTCTCACATGCAGTAGGCTGCAGGATGTACGTTAATGTGACCGAGGTTCAATACGGGATTCCTAGAAGTCTCATACTCTAGCTGTGTGATCGAGGAACTGATGTTACCAATTACGCATTTAATATATAACCTTCCAGTTTTGTATAATTGATTGTGACTTATCAAATGATCCAATGTTGGAACTGATTGTGTTGCTCTCTTTATGACAACCGCAAAAACGATATTAGAAAATACATCATTTGCTTCAACTCTAAATCGAACCCCAAAACGTCGTTTTTCACCTCGAATTGAACATATATATATTAAGAAGAACCACAATCTATTCAAAACATCCGCTCAATATTTTGCATTGTGATCCTTTCTGCCACATGTCCGTCTTACCCCTACTATATGTCCGTTTCACCCGCAGTATGGAAAAAGTGCAGATATTTCTTCGTTTTCCAGTTCTTTAAAAACTGATACAAAATGATTTTTGTAAAATAATCCCCCTGGGCACTCGGAAGCCAACATAAGGAGCTAGAACATAGAGTATTACATGGTGACAAAAACATGCTCTTACCATGTTATATTTGAGTATATCCTTAATATGTCCGTCTTACCCCCAGTTCCCCTACATGATGCATTCGTCCGAATATGTAATCCTTACCGTTGATTCCCGATGCCCGATATCTACCCCCAGCTTTGTCCAAAGAAAAGGCAAACGTGCCTTATCAAATAAACGAATTGAATAATAAAATAAATAAAGAGATTCATAGGCTTCAAATACCTAGAGCAGGAAAACACAGAAGTGATACAAGTATTCAACAAGGAGTGGCTAATGTGGTGAAAAAGGTGCCTGGAGCGGATAGAATCCCTAACGTCGCACTGATAGTGGTAGTCCCGGCATTTCCGAACATGTTTAAACTAGTAATAAGAAAATTACTAAATGAGGGGCCCTTCTCTGATCGATGCCGAAGCTAGTGTTATTGTCAAAGCGGGTAAGCCGCCTGAGAATCGCTTACTGGGTACTTTCAGAAAACTCTTGGAAAGGCACATCCTGAACAGGCTGACACCATTTATGGAGAGCGATTATAGGTTGTTGTAGAAACAACACAGAAGTCACGATCGGGGAGCATTCCGTAATCTCGAAGCAAGCGCTGAAACAACAGGAAGTGACGATCGACGACCGGCTGAATTTCAACATCCTATGTCGATTATATCTGTGAGAAGGCGGTCAAAGCTATGAACGCATTAAACAGAAATATGCCGAACAGCGATGAAGCAAACAGTAGCAAGAGGCGCCTTCCGACTAGTGTATCGTCGTCTATTCTGATGTATGGAATTTCTGTCAGGGTCACGGTGCTGGGGACACAGCGTAATCGAATGAAACCAAGCAGTACATTTAGGCTCAAAACCATGCGAATCACGATCGTGTACATAACTATTTCATCGGATGCAGTCTGTGTCGTCGCCGGAATAATCACTATCTGCATCATTCTAGTGGAGGATAGCGAGTGTTATATATAGAAGGAAACTACGGAAAACACTGATATCTAACTCGATGACCAAGTGTAAACAAGAAGGGGATTTGGCGGATGATTGTTGATGAACACACAGACTCATACCGGTTATCCCGATCTGGCTGAATATGAATTGGATATAAGTAACCTTCTAACTCAGCGATTCTCAACCTGGGGTCCACGGACCCCTAGGGGGCCGTCAAGTCGTTGCTGGGGGTCAGCGAAGAGATCTTTTCCGGACGAATATTGAAACTTCAAGTTTTTTTTATCGTATCAGACTGAAAATAATATATACAGCATATAAATCGATGTTAAGCCGTGGGGATCCGCAACCGCCCAGGGTAATTTTGAAGGGGTCCGCGACCGCCCAGGATAATTTCGAAGGGGTCCGCGATAACCCAAGGTGATTTCGAAGGGGTCCGCGGAGCAAACAAGGTACAATTCCTGGTTGGTCATGATCGATTCAGATCGTACCTACGATCAGCAAGTTAGCAATACTAATGAACTGATGGATGTGGATGAATGTTGGAGACGTGGACATCCCTACAACTCAATAGGAATTGCTGGGCTCACTGGTGGTAGAACGCCTGTCACTCAGTTGACGCACCGAACAACATCCGGTTAGCTAATCAGAATATAATAGAGTTCAGTAGCAGTAACACGCGTTTTTATCACTCTGTTTTGTCCGCGTTATATTTTAATAAAGTATATATGTTTTAACGTATGGGTCGTGTAATCTTCTCTATCGGTCACCTCCGAACACGGCCCACAATAATGAATAACTCCAACTCGGTTTAAAATCCTGCGAGGTTTACGGTCCGAACGAAATGAGAGAGTGCCACAATCAGCGTAAAACCCTCGTAATTCCACATACATGCGCCTATAGACACATATTCCCGCAGATACACACAGAGAAGTAGCCTTGGAAGTAGAGCTAGAGATTACAATGCCGAAGGGCTGGGGTTACAATGAGAGCTTATGCATTGGACAGATAGATGATCTGACTACATTAATGCCATTCACATACTGTATAGCAACAAACCCCACTAATTTACAAGGTACCGTTTTTATGGTTAACGGGACCAACAATTCATTTATTTGCAAATGACTGGAACGATATATCGCCAACATAGCCTAGACTTTACACACTTCTCTATGCAAATTAATACTTTTAAATATATACTTACCTGTCTCATTCACGAATTGCATTCTCTCTCTGACGCACTGTGTTTGATGGGTTTGAAAGTTCATGTCACCGTATCTCTCTATTTTTCAATTGTACGTTAAAATAATGGACCTGAAAATTCTATTCTGCGCGAAAAATTTTTTTCCGGTTTTCAAATAACTAATTGAGGTCCATCAATTAAACAAAAACATCAGATAATCTTAAATGACGCCGCCAAGGAAAGAAGAACGATAAGGTCAAAATAAAAAAGGAAGGAAACACTAGAAAGTGCGTTGTATATTAATTGTCATTTTCAAATAATGGATTTTTTTAAATATTTTAGAACTTTCCGAAGCAATGTTTCTCAAACTCGTACAATTCGTTTTACTTATTCATTTTATTATGATTGAATTTTAAAAAATGATTTATTCAGGAAATATGAACCAGTTCACGAATACATGAATAAATCATTTTTTTAAATTCAATAATTTATTCATTTCATGGATTTTATTTGTTTTGTTCATTTTATTTATTTTGAATACTTGACTAATTTCAAATATATGATCATTTCATTTCAATCATTTATGTGTTTTAGCATTCCTTTTGTTCATTTTGATCATTTTGGTTCATTTTATCTATTAATTCGATTCCTACTTTGGATTCATTCTGATCAGTTTATTAACTTCATGAGTTTATTCATATCATTAATTTAAATTATTTTATGCACTCTTTTTATTCTATGTATTATATTTATTTTCGCCTTGTATTGAAACTATTTGTACAGTCGAACGATATTCATGATTTCGTGATATTTTAAATATGATTATCGTGATATTTTAAATATGAGTAGAGTGATTCCCTTTCATGATTTCAGGATTTTAGTCACTATTTTTTAATATTTTAGTCATGAGTATTGTGATTTATGTTCAATATTTCAGGAACTTTTCCATTATTTTCATAGTTTGAATTCACGTTGTCGTGATATTATTGTCACGAGTAGAAATTTATGTTTATTAATATTCATGATTTCAGTATTCTAGTCATGATATTTTTGTCACGAGTGTGATTTATGTTCATGATTTGAGGATCTTAATCACTATTTGCGTAATTTCTTCCAGAGCTTACTTTCGAATTTGACACGTAGAGTGATGTGACGTATATTTATGATATCAGCAGTTTTATCATGGTATTGGCAATTTTTCTGTCTTATCGCGATCTAATGTTTTTTTGGTTATCATCGGTTTTTTTACGCGGAGTAGCGTCACAATATTAACTGTCATAAAAGTTCGACAGATTCGCGGTATCTTGTTCTGTGAACTATATCACGAATATGATTTGATGTGCTCAGCGCGTTTTCTATCCAGGCATCACACTGAACTTTATCAAATGAATAACGATGTTAGAGGTCTTAACAGTTTTCTCATATCTACTGTTTGTACCTATTACTGGTCGGTAGCAGCTGGACATTTCATGAAAAAGTGAATTGATCAAAAATAATTCCACGAACAATACTCCAATTTTTTTTAAATAGTTCACGTGAAAATTTCATTATCAAGTTGCATGAAATTGACAATAATTAGGGATACCTTCTAAATATCACAAGCACGCAAAATCAAATGTAAGTCATGTTTAAGGAATCACGGATCATGAATAATATTTCATGAATATGTGAGCTATTTTATAATCCGACGTGACTATTGTTCTAGGAATCAAGAACCAGTTCACGAATACATGAATACTATTTTAGGATTTCGTGAACTATTTCACAGGAATGAATGGTATGTCGTGGTTATTACACTAATGATGAACATGAACCAGCCCACGAGAAAAAATAATATTTCATGATTTTGTGAACTATTTCACGAGAACGGATTTTAGATCGTAACTATTATACTAGGATGCATGAATCAGGTCACGAATACATCAACAATGTTTCATAATTTTGTCAACTAGTTCACGAGCAGGAATGGTCAGTCATGATTATTGTATTAGGAATCATGAACCAGTGCACGAATACATGAATATTTTATAATTTTGTGAATTATTTCACGGGCACACACGGTCAGCCGTGACTATTTCACTAGAAATTATGAACCAGTTCACGAATACATGAATAATATTTCATGATTTTGTGAACTATTTCAGGAGCACTGATATTTGATCGTAACTAATATATTAGGAATCATCTCCAGGATTGAATGGATTCATGAATAAAATTCCGAGATTCGTGAAATAGTTCACGAGAAAATATCCAGCATAACTACGAACAAAATGTCTCCTGGTAAAGATAAACTTGTCCCTCTTTACTGTGAAAACCGACGGGATATTTTATTCTTGTGACTTATGTTCATGATATCAGCAGTATTATAACGATATTCATAACTCTTCTTCGCTTTATTGTGGTAGGTTATTTGTGGATTCCTATTGGATGTTTAACTGGGAGAAACATAACAATATGAACTGGACCAAGTTTAACCAATTCGCGGTAACATGTTTTGGGAAATGTGCTGCTAACACGATTTGTAACTCAATAGTTTATTTTGACCGATCAACTCAGTTTTCATTTTCTGCTCGGACACCACATTAAACATTATCACGGGAATAACGATGTTCGAAGTCCTAATAGATTTCTTACATTCACTGCTCGTATATATGGCTGGTCACTACCAGACACAGACCATATTGTATTTCATCATAAATATTTTGGAATAATTCACTCAAAATTTTCAAGATCATATGTAGAATTTTATGAAAGTGAAAATGATTATGGATATCTTCTAGATATTTCCAAGCACACAAGATAGATCGCGAATAATGTGCTATGAATCAAGAACCAGATCACGAATGCCTGTTAATTTATGATTTTGTGAACTATTCCACCAGCACGTGGTGAGTCATGACTACTAGGAATCACGAGTCTGAAAATAATATCTTGCGATTATGTGAACTATTCCACGAAAACAAATAGTGAATCGAGGCCTTCTAAAAACTTATTGTTGTTGATGGAGAAACGCGAATAACTTCTGAAAAGGTCGTAATAAAACAAAAGAATTGCACTGTTAAAACAAAATTTAAAATATCTCGAGAACTACTTCATTTCAGAAATTTTTTGTTATGAGCATTTTGATATGAAATGGCGTTTTGAAATATATTCAAAAAGAAAATTGTATTTTTGACTGCAAATAGTATGAATTATGAAAATATGTCAAAAGTTGTTGTTAGGAAAACTTTTTTATTGAAAGCTTCTCCATGATCCAAATACACTAAAAAAGTTTTTTTTACTTCTTTAAAACCAGAAACATATGATTTTTGTCATTTTATGATGGGGTAACGCGAATAACTTTCAAATAGGGCATAATCACACGAATTAAATGTTTTTGTTGGAACAAAATTCCAAATATCTCAAAAACTATAGCATTTTGGAAAATTGTTGAATGCATTTTGATTTAAAATGATACATAGAATTATATTCTGTAATAAAATTGCAGTTTTGTATGTCAATTAGTATGAAATTTAAAAACACGTATAAAGTTAGTGTTAGAAAAACTTTTTTACCGATAAGTTCTCCATCATACAATCACATTCAAAATGTTTCTTTTTTCTTTAGGTTTTAGTTGAGAAAATATAAAAAATAGAAAAAAGTGGGTTTTTTGCAATTTTGATTTTTAACACAAATTTTTGTTTTTGTGAAAAATGGCACAACAATTTTTTCAGTGTATATTTCTTTCGTACATAAATATTTATTCCCTGAAACTCATTCTCAGAAAGTTATGCTGTATAAAAAAGTATTCGAGCTAAAAAAATTGAAATTAAGGCACGTCGAAATGTTACGCCCTTTTGAAAAATCGCTCTTGTATCAAAATATTGCAAGGTTCAGAGAAAATCATGAAGATTCATAAACTGAACACAGCTTCATAGTTTCGTTCGAATCGACGATGGTCATATTTTGTGGTGGGGCCGGTTTCTCATGGAATCCCTCATGTGTCAAATGTACTTTTTTATTTAAAGGTGAAAGTCACTTTTTCACTCTAACTCGAATACTGTTCTACTTTAAATTTTTTGGACATCATTTTCGGATTCAGCGTCACATATTGAAGCTAATTTTTTTCTTTTAATTTTGTATTGGTGGATGAACTCACAAATATATAGCAATTTTGTCACACCCTCATCAACATTCATTTTCTTCGTACACTGATAATATAAATTCGTAAATATAATGAAATCGATCATGCAATGCACGAATTCATACGTTGTTTTCTGCAACGTAGTATTTTCGTGCATTGTAAATAGTGCGTTTCGTTCATTTCATGAACAAGAATGCCTGCTTGGTGAACGAAAGCTTTCGTAAATTTTACACATTTAATGTACACTGCACGAATATTATCGTTGATAAAAACATTATTTTTCGTGAATGAAACGAAATGTTTTGTTTATTTTAATAAGCGTTTGTGTATATTACGTTGGCGGCAAGAATTCATTTCGTTTATTTTAGAAAGGTTTTCGTACATATTAGCATCTTATTGTTTTCAGTCGATCATTTGGGATCGTGCTTTGACAATATCGATTTTTTCTAATTTAAAAAAATCGATTTGGCCAAATCGATTTCATTGTGGTACGAAGAAATGGCCGCTTGATGAACGAAAGTTTTCTTAAATTTTGCTTATTTAGTTTACATTGCACGAATGTAATCGTTGATGACAACATTATTTTTCGTGAATGAAACAAAATGATTCGTTTATTTCAATAAATGTTTGCGTATATTACGAACAATCTCGTTGGTCGTACGAATGCATTTCCTTCATGTTAGAAAAGCTTTCGTATTTAATAGCATGTTGTTTTGACTCTGACTCCGGCAGAGAAAAACTTAAACTTCTTCATTCAAAACCAACGAGCAGTTCGCGATGGCTCAACTGAATCCGTACTGGTCCGGATTCTGGATCAAGCGAAAGAGGTTCAGGAAATCTTCCTGAAACCGGCGGACACAGATACGGCTACTAAATAATCAGACCGAGACCGTCGTGATGATCAACAATCCTCTGACGTATAGCAACAATGACTCCATATTGAAGCTCTTTTGACGTTGACGGTTTGACGAATGGTGCTCGTAAATATTAGAAAGATATTCGTATATAGCAGCGAACAATTCGTTTGCCGAATAAAGCTGTTTCGTAATAAACCATCGAAAGTCGTTTCGTGGTTTTCACGAAAAACTCGTAATAAAAAATTAAAGTGTTTCAATAGCACTACGAACGATTGATTATATGTACGAAAAATTCGTATATTTTATTAAAATTTTCTGTAATTCCTAGCGATTTACGAATATATTCTATCAGTGTATACATTTGCATCTTGCACTGTATCAGATAAACTCGAGAATGTTTATTTCGAGCTTAGCAGGACATAATTCTAATTTTTGTGACTGCAATCATTGTAAATGATGAACTGTACTTTGCTTATGTAACTCAAATCAATCTGCAATTTTACTATTACTCCCCCTCTTATATATCAAACTGAATCCCTTGTTTTAATATTTTTCATAAAAAAATCTTTTGGCCCTCTCTTGTATATTGAATCTTATTTCTAGTCTTAAGATAGCTGTAAACTTTCTTTTCCTTTGTAAAAAAAAATATTTCAACATTGTAACCTCCTAGTTTTAAGATATCCAAAATGTAGAAACAAAAGAATTTGGCACCGCCAAGCTAACGCATTTGTGCCTATCAAATAAACGAAATGAATAAAAAAAATCTGCAATTTTACCCATCCTGTTAAGTATCAGAGATCTATCGAGCGACATTGTATTTCTATTCAAAGCTTTTATTGTAGTCGAATGATATAGTTTAAATTTTTTTAATAAGATCATGTATAGAAGAAATCGAGAAACTTATCTGGCCGAGCAACTATATCCTTGATTAAAATAAAACCTTAGTTCATCCTTCTGTTTCACAATTCCGTTAGAACTAGCAATTTCCAGGAATAACGTCGAGCTGAAATGCACTATTATTCATCAAAACGAAATCGTATCACCAAAAAGTTAAAAAGAACGTAAACAATTTAAGAAAAAGTACTTGCACAATTAAAAATGGAATTTTATCACAAAATATCTAACTATGTTACATATTACGAAAGCTCAACCATGCATGTGGTTTTCGTCATTTACTTCCAACACTCATTTGGTAACCTCCATTATAGATAAAGAATAAAAGAACCTTCCAGTATCTGAAACAAAACAAATAGATGTTTGGCCGTTGATTTGTTTCTGATCTACACTATGAGTCTGTTGTTTTTGTTCTTTGCTAATCTTTAAACTAGCAATCGCGAAAAGTAGTAGCAATTCGTATATAAAATTCTATTGTCAATTCTGATGATACAGGAATTATGATACTGTTCCCCCAATCTGAGTGTTCGAATCCTAACGAAGAACGATTGAGTTCTTATTAGATTATGAATTCTTCCTCGGTGGCTCATTTGCGTATTTCAAAAGCTTCGTATTCTGAGGTTTTATATTTTTATGGTTCCGTCGAAAGATATCGTCGAATTAGGGTTGGACTGTATTCGCATTTTCAGACAAGAGGAAAATGTGGGGAATAGCCGGCTTAGTCATAATACCATGAATACCCGCTTTCTATAACTAGTAGTAATTGGGACAGTATTGAGTAGCTTAAATCAAACTAAGAGTTAGTATTTATTGTGCATAATATAAATGTGCAAACAAATGTTCGATGTTAGCAAACTAACCAAATTTTGTTTACAAGTGAAATTATCCGTCAAACTATATAAGCGCAATTTTGCACATTCTAGTGATTTGTTTGTCGAAATGTAGACAAATATGCGGATGCGTAGCACAATAGATGCTTTGAATATCATCATAAGGTAAACATGATATGAATTACTATGAAAACTACCAATAATTATATTACTTAGGGTTTTGACGTCAAGTAACTCAGACAAAATCGAAGAATCGAAGACCACTTGAGCAAGATGCCACAACAGGTACTTGTGATAAAATGTGAGAAAATCGACTTTTCTAAAACTGTGTTCCGAATTTCGTTCAACTGAAAAGATATTTTCGAACCACGCTCCTATGATTGTTAGATGTTTAAAAAAATCGTCTCATTCAATGTACTAATTGAATTGCAGCTATCTGCGTTATACCAGACAGTCAGTCGATATTCCGTTGAATATTTTGGAATGAGCAAATTTTCATTCACTTCCTCTGAGAAATCGAAGCCGGCAGCAGTGACCTTGTAGTAAATAAAACTATTTTTAATCTACAATGTTCTAGACCACCAAATCAAAGTAATTTATATCCATTCAAATAGGTTATGCAATTTATACTTATTCCTCGTCCCATAATTATATTCAAAAATGCTTACTCAAACACACATGCCATATCTTGTCGAACTGAGTCGAATGGTACATCGTACTGAGTAATCCAAACTTCGGATAGATGGTCAAAATGGTAGCCGGGTTGAATTGGTTTTATTGAACGTAAAATTGTTCTCAATTTTTTAAAAAAAAAAACGTATTGTCATGAATTCGCATGCTTAACCCATAATTTTTTTTTTTTCTCAAAGTGCAATTGCGCAAAGTGTCGGGAAAGAATATCTTTACACTCCGTAAACTGGAACATATTAGAATACGCACAAGAAAATTGAATTTAGAGTCAATCTCAGGATTTCCTGAGTTGTTCAATAAACATCACCGCTTCCATTTTCGATCAATTCGAATACTTTTTATATTTCAGATTAGAAAACATTTTCGCTATAGTCGCAGGATCCCGAATTAGTTGTGCGCCTGTTTTCAACATGTCAGCTAAGATATTAGTTTACAGTACTAAACATATTCCGAGAAAAGCTCATTCGAATATGTACATTTGAGTTTCCGAAAATTTTCGCAGACAATGGCCTCCGCAAAATACAGATACAGAAAAAATTACAATGATGTCCTCTTTTAGCCTTTATATAGACGACAAATAACTTCCTAATACAGAACCGGTGCCTCAATATCTCAGGCGCAAATTGATATGTTGCGATAGTATGGAAAACCTGAACCTTTGAAACTTTTTGGAACTAGTATGAGAGATTATTTTGGTAATTAGAAATAACAGTTGTCCATTTCACTCATTATTCCGATCATCCACGTGCTGCTATAGCTATAGATGTATCCACGTGCTATAGGTAGCAGCAAGGAAGCCGAGGTTTTCACATACACATGCACGTTGACCCAGGCGCGCTAACAGTGGTGTAACTGCGTAGTAGCGTGCGCTTCCGCAAATAAAGAAATTCTCGATCAATAGATGTATTTGCAAGCGTTGAATGTATTTTATTCGACGCATAACAATGCAAAAATCGCATTCTGCATCTTTTGGTAATCCACATGATTACAAACAGTTATAATCCATAAATGAACTTGTAATATACTACGAAGGAATAGGACGGAATCCTTGTTGATACAACACTGGTTTTGGTGGGGTGGAAACCAGAGAATGCAGAGAAATGGGAGAGGCAATTTGGTTTTCGGGAGTGGAATCATAAAGGATTCGAAATTTTCGCGATTTTCTCTACTAAAACTACCGATCACTTTGGAAGTAATTGGAAATTTGAAATAAATTTTTCGCCAATGTCTTCGGTAATTATCCTAGTTTACTGGATACCATTTTTGTTTTTTATTTTTGGTCTATTTCCAAAGATATTGCGAGATTAAGGCAAAAAGGTACCGATTTGCTGCCCTCTTGGCGCGGAAATGCAGACTCGCACCTTAAGGGGTGTTTGCACATCAAATTGCATCACGGAAAAAAACGCTGAAGAAAATGAACCCATTAGGTATTTTGTGTTGAAAATTTGGGTAGAATTAGTTTAGAGTGTATTGTTTATACTGTATTTTTATCGCTGTCAGTTCTTCGAAAATTGTTGCCGATAGATTGAAATCTTCGTGTTTTATAGCAAATACGCGCGTGGAATGCATGGCTGTTTAAAACAAAAAAAGTTCAGCGTGGCCACCGAGATGTCGGTAGACCTTTCTTGAGGTTCAATACTAACAATTAAGCGAATAAAAAAATTTTTTTGGCCTCTGCACCAGATACCCCTCTTAAGGGCACAAAACCTACAACTGAATTAGTTATGAAATTTGTGTTTCGACTTCGCCTTATCAGAATCCGACACTAACTTAGTGACAGGATGAAGCTAGCGTTGGATGGACGCTAGCTCTGAAAAACGAAAACATGAAACGGCTTAATCCGGCGCTAGCTTAGCCTTGTCGCTTAGTTAGTGTTGCATTCTGATGGGACGAACACCAAGATTCGTAACTAATTTAGTTATAGGTTTTGTGCCATTAACGCGCAAAAGTGGTTTTAAACAATTTTTTCTTCTGTGGATAAAATATAGTTTTTACCTAAGTTTTCTCCATTAGAATCTGTTCTTAGAAGTATTTCTGAACGAAATGTGCAAAAATTATCGAGAAACGGTTAAAAACGTAACCACTCTTCGTTACATGTCAAAAACAAAGTCCTACGTCAAAATAAAATCTGTTAAATATGGACCATAAAAATAACCATAGCAACCATAGTTGGCATTACAATACTTCGAATTTCGCTGGTAATTTTGAAGGAATTTCAAATGAAAACGAGATTCAGATTGGTAGATGGATTGTTTAAATAAGAAATTTAAATAGAATGATCTCAAGATCAATTTCAATGAAATTTAAATGTTGGCCGACTTTTTGGCCCAGTTAACCCATAATGCAACGCATGGTGTCGCTTTGCATTTTTTATTTTATAGATAAGATAATGCTTAGATTGCCAGACGATGTGTCAGACCCCCCTTTCGGGGTACACAAGTGATGCGATTGTAGAACGTTTGACATATGACGGAATCATCTCGAAATGCTTTCTTAGGAAACCCAATTTTTTAACGATCGACGTTTACACCGATTAAGTCAACTGCGCAATGCGCATGCTGGCGGTCATTAGCATTAAAACTAAGGCAAATTTGTTTACAGAAAATTTGCATTTCCTTTTCTACGTTAGACTATGAAGCATTGCGCCGTCTAAGTACATAAACACACTTTTATCATCTACTAGTTCATATGGCGGCACTTGCTGTCAATCAAATTTGCAAATATAACCCGGATGAGCGCACGTAATTTTCATCTCCGGCAATCACGGCACAGAGGAGTATTTGGGCCAAAAATCTGACCAAAAGTAGTGAAACATCTTTTAATGAGCAGTTTGATGATGATTGAAAACCAGTCTAGTAAGGTGCCTGAATTATTTTTCCTGTGGAATCTGTTCTAAAAATACCTTCTCTTACACTACTTGGAATAGAGCGCTGGGGAAGGCATATGGTAAATCGATTGGCAAATGGTAAATCGGTTGCCTTGTACGCAGCACACCTGGGTTCGATTCTCAACCCCGTATAGGACTAGAGATTTTCTTACCCGAAAACAGAGGCAAATAACCCTAAGAATAATACCTCTATAAACGAACCAAACAAAAAAAAACAATACTGCGCTCAAATTTTGCAGAGATATTTCTTGAAGAAAATGGAAAAATCAATCTATTTTAAAATCTATTTAGTAATTGGCATGAATCTAAAATTGCATCGTTTTGCCTAACGTCTAAAATGTACATAATAGAGTATCAGAAATTTTACACAAAAATACCATTTTATAGTACATTAATGAAATTCTGTAAAATTTGCTCTGTTTGATTATAGCTGTTATATTCATTTTAATTAAGTAGTAATTTAATGGTTAGATGATAGATGATGCTGTTTCTTTGTCCAATTAATCAAAATATCTTGGTATATTTAACCTGAATTTTTCACTATTTTTTTCTTCAAGTTGGATAGATTATACAGTCTACAAACAAAATAAATGAAACATAAAAAGGTTCCATGTTTCTTATACTTTTGGCGAAATCTTTGCCCCAATATTCCTCTGTGTTATCGTTACTTACTAGGCGCGAAATTTCTAGCTTCAACATTGTGACGGATGTTATATACGCCTCTCGCAAGTGCTACTGTGATGTTTTTTGGCTCACTTACTACGGTGTTGTTTACCTTTCTTGAACCGTTTGATGATAATTTTCTTCTTGTGCACTAGCAGACATGATGATTTGTGTGATCTTTCAATCTATGAACTCGCGAAAAGAGTTTTCTGTATATTTTTTCAACATTATGAAAACAGTACAATTTATTAAACGTCAGCGTTTATTTGAACAATCATGGTACATGATGAATCCCATTTCAGACCGGACGGCGATTGAACTCGTCCATTTCTGATCCAAACAAAATTTCAGTTGGGTTCTGTTTATGAATCTTCTATATAGATTTTGTTGGCAATTTTCGGCAAATTTGACACAAAGAGAAACGAAAGCAAAGAAATTGAAAGACGGATAGGTATTCTAGAGCGAATCACTTATAAACTTAAAACGGAAAACTAGGACTAGGCAGGCTCATAAGGACATGATTTAAAGGAAATGGTTTATGAATCTTGATATTTTCCACAGACAAACCATTTTTAATCTTACATATTCAGAAAGTATAAAAAATTCACGAAAGATTTAATCAACATAAATTGAATATACTGGAAGAGGATTGTTTTATGACCGATAATGCAACGTGACGTTTCAATGCGTCACAAATTAGAACTTTCAACGCATTGTGTGTGTGTGTGTAAAACTTATCCCATCTCCCACTGGCTGGCAGCGGTTTACAAAAAAGATGTTTGCATGCATTTATATGCATGCATGCAAATAACTTGATTCCAGGATTTGGGCAGGTGCTAGCTCAGATTTTCCGATTACCCATTTCGTATACAGGGTAAACCGTGTTCCGAGGGAAACGTTCCATCAACCAGCCCCGCCTTAATGTAATGTTTGTATCAAATGGATTTTAACATTACATTAAGACTTTCGAGTCCATACATGAGGTAAGAAATCGACACGTATTTAGTATATTTAATTGAATATAATATAATTGATGTTTAAATTAGAATGTGTATAGAAAAATATACCAGTTTTTCTATTTTACCAATAATATACAAAGAACTTCATGCAGTCTTCGACAGTATATCCCTCCATCAGCCTCTCGTTTGCCATACTGCCAATCACACTCATTGGACATACTTGGTCCATCCACTCGCCGAATACTCAGAAGTACACTTCGGAAAATGCATAAAAATCACAGCAGAAAAATGTGACCGTGTTCAAAAGCATGCAAAGTTTGCATATTTTTGTTTCACAGTATGCACCGAAAAACAAAAACACGCAGAGCCCACACATCCCCCACTCCCGTCGCTCACATTCCGCCGCGATTCCCATGCACACCATAGAATACACCTATAGAAAGCACTCAATAAGTAAACAGGCCAAATACGCCCAACGCACAAATTCCACAGAAGAAAGAACGAGAGACAGTGTGTGTATACGCACTTTTCAGTGGGTTCGTCTGTCTCACATTCGCAATGGTTCTTCTCCCACTCTCGTTCGCAGCAACAGTGTTCATACAGAAGTGCTGAGCGGAGAGCGCGGATGTGTATTCGTTCACCCCGCTTGTCTTCTCTCCTGTCCTGACGATGCATCTGCGGGCAGTGATGGCATTTCACCCTAGTGATGCACTGGCGCGTAAGTGTGATGCCTACACAGAGGATACAATGATCACACACCACAGAAAAAAGCAGAACGCGCTTTCTTTCGGAGCTGTATAGACCGATTTCAAGTGTGCGCTGGTGTTGAGGTAGTTGGGTGCGAGATAACAGTGCTCTCTTGCTCTTTAAATTCTCTGTGGCGCGCTCAGATAAAGTCACCACCGCGCGCGCCCCAGAGTCGCTGTGGTGTATTCACTGGCGTGGTTTCACTGGCGTGTATTCACTGGCGTGTGATCTTTGGTTTGTTTTCGTCTTACAAGCGGCATTGCGAGTGAGATTGATTTGATTTGCACAGGTTGTTGCATTGTGTTGTGTGGATGGTGGTAGCTTATTTCAAGCTTATATTATTTTCTACTGAAGATTTCATACAAGTTGCTTGGTAAAGCGAACGAGTTTATAAAGTATTGTTACACTACCTGCAAAACTAAAAGTACTCGGTCCTCGGAGCAAATTGGGAAAACTTTTTACGTATCATCGTATAGAGAGTTTTATAATGACCAGAGGCACCTGATATGCAAACTCGTGTTATAAGTATTATTAGTTTTGTATAACTTAATCCTACAAGTTTAAAACGAAATCTTAGATTTCGTCGACAGACTTGACATATTCAGTAAAATTAGGTATATGCTTGTGACGATAATTAATTTACATACAACATCACAATTGAGCGTACACCCGTTATTCATTTGTTTATTTGTCTATTATTTTGCGTGGAAATCGTTTAAATAGCAGGCGAAAGCGATTGTTTCAAGAGCATAGGAGCTAGGACCGGGATTCTGCGCGTCAATGAGCGAAATAAATTGGCTCAGTTTCGGGGCCAAGAAAAAAGGCCACTAGTGTTCACGCTTATTTTAAATAAACAATGAATCTTGTGTTTCATAAAAGGATGTTATAAATGGGTCAGCAGCAACAATGTTTATTATACGTATTCTAGATTTTTGCGTCAGTTAGTATTTTAGACCGTAATTATAATGCATGGATTCATTGCACGTAATATCAACAGCAAAACAAAGTATTAGGTATCTGGTAGTATCTGTCGGAATCTCTGGCAATCTCTATGAAATTTTCGTATTTTCAAGTAACAAGTAAGGTGTTTCCTCAAGTTTAAACAAGCGATTTTTGTGTGATAAATTATTCCTGATTATAACTTTCTTGAATGAGGTGTTTTATCAAAAAGGTAGTGTTGGGAAAATATCAAAATATCAATGTTCACAACAGAATCTTTTCATCGCCGATTTTCTAATAAAAAGTTCACTGATATAAAACATCGCTACGGAAAAAATCGTCAGTGAACTTCAAGAGTGCCGATGTTTGGGAACATTATTCGGTTCAAGCAAATATCGGAAGAAGAAAACATCGCTTGCGAACTTTTATATCAACGAAAATATAGAAAAAAGTTCGCCTTATGAAAACATCTTGCACGATCTTCGAACAGAGGATTTCCGAGGGATTTTCAAAGATTCCAAAAACCTGTAGATTAATATGATATAAAAAACTACGTTCTATAATATTGCGGCGATAGCTCAATAGGATAAAGCGTCAGGCTACTTCAGTGTCAACGAAGCTTTCTTCAGAAGCCATCGTGTAAAAAAATTCATCAATCGACAGAATTAAAATGGGAAAGAATTAAAATGGTGCTTGAATGGTATGTTGTCAAAATATATATATGGAAAAAAGCAAATTCTGGTATGGTGGCCGGCTCTTAACAACCCGTTGTTTGCATGACCAAGTATGAAAGTTATATATAGCTGAGCTAATGTATCTATAGTTGCATGTCCCATAGGAGCCGTAATTAGCAGTGGCTATATTAATGATACATGGTAATGGTAATGGTACAAGAAGTTTCACATACATAAATTGGTTAATAAACAATCTTAACATTTTTTATCATTTTTGGGATTAAATGCTTTCGTTTAATATATTGACATTGCCCATAGAACTTTTTATCGATTTTTTAGCAGAATTTTCACTCAAACATTCTAGTTCTTTGCACACATACCAAAGATACGTTGAATGATTTCCCATATTTGCAATTAAAATTCTAGGGCAGTTCATAAGACACGTAGAACAACTTTCAACATTCTGCTTTTATTGCACTATATTATTAGTCTAACTAATGCTATCGTTGTTATGCAGTACAAGTGTAGATTTTCAAAAAAATTATATTAGAATTAGAACGAAATATTTTTTTTGTATCGCTACGTCGCTCGAGAATAGCCAAAAAAGCGTAAAATATTTGGCTTTTACTGACCCAAGCATGACTAAAATGCGACTCACACCTTAAGTGCGGAACTATTAAACTATTATGTATTTACGTTGTTAGCATTACTAGAGCATTCGAAATTGATAAATTTTGAGAAGAAAATGGAATATGTTGAGGATAATTAGTATTGTCTGATATAATATTACTAAATATCCATAAAAACTTATTTCATCAGGAATCAAATCCTATATTTCTGTTTATCAGAAAATTTGAATCACCTAATTGGACTAAGAATAAAAATCACGGAAGTGTACTCGATTCGAAGTGTATGCATGAATACTTATAGGTGAATTGATTAATATATGTATAGAATACGAAGTTTACGTTAATTTTTGGGATAAACGTAGATCGTATTCCTTTTTCGGATCGAAATGAAAACAAAAGCACATCCTCACGTCACGAAATCAACTGTAGGTTCAAGGTTTACACAAGAAGATTTTTATTCGGTGAGGTCATAAACATCCTCTGATACATAAACTTAATATTATAAGTTTTACAAATTATAAAATCACGGTAAACAGATAAACGTTCTTTGGAACAATTTAGTATGTACTGCAAAGACGGTGGATTTGCCATTTTGAACTTCTCTGCTATACTCGTACCCGAACATGTTAGGTTTTAATTTTAATTCTCTCTCTTATTATTCCATCGCATGGAAATTATAGAGAAAACCAGCTAATTTATGTAAATGATGGCACAGAAGAAAAATGCCGTCAAAAGATTCCAGAACTAATCATTGAGGGGTTACACCACTATAGAGCACAAAAAATAGGCATATTTCGGGAATTTATCTTGACGCAATAATGAGATGAATCGAGATCTTGTTTAACTTTCCGACAGTGCACGCTGCTCTGAAAATCTAGCGAACACGTCTTAAAGCATCAGCGGCTGCTCGTTCAGTGGGCCATAAGCGCGACTTCCAGAGGGTTAATGAGATATATAACATTACTTTATTGCAAAAAAATGATTTATTCGAGTAATTTCGTCACGAGATGGCGGCTGTGCAGCACTTTTCCGTCGGGGAGTTTTTTTGGAAGCGGTCCACGGCCGGAACTCTATGTCCCGTAATTTTTGATCCAGAGCCAAAAACCAAAGCTTTTTAAACTTCTTAGAACGACTGCAAGCAGCATACGTAAGATTTTTTCTATGTCTTGATTTTTCGCGAAATGGCACATTTTTTAGTCGAAAAACGCTGAAAATGTGTTAAAAATCGACACAAAATTTGCTTATTAAAAAATTATGCAATGAAAAAATTAAATCCCACGTACATCGCTGGAGAAAGTAATCTTGAACATGCTGTAAAAATTTTAGGCTCATCAAAAATCATTTGTTTGAGTTACATTTCCGGCCAGATCAAAAAAAATTATTTCGACAAAAACACGGTTAACGTTTTCAGTATACTCGAGGTATACATAAGAGGCGTTGCGAAAAATTTTGAATATTTATTTTTTGTTTTCGCGATTCATTTTTTGGAATATCATTTTCAGCATCCTAAAGCACCAGTAAACAAAATTCAATCAATAAATAAAAATTAAATGTTTTAAAAAATCTACAGTGTTGTAACCCCTTGAAAGCACTGTACCGGTCAAATAGAAGCGCTTCTAAATTGGCACGTCATTATTTTTAATAACGCGCTACAGAAAAAAAACAAGTAACAATGTGAATTCTCGTGAACGTTATCTTGTTTTATGTGGACTTTATATCGGAAAAGTTGGACATCGGATAAGCCTCTCCTCGCGCGAGTGAGAGAGAATTACAATACCAGCGTAATAATCGAAAACGTGTGTAATACCAGGACATTACTTGTAATGGATCACTTTACTTTTTGGCGTCGCCAAATTCGCAATCAAAATAAGTTAAATTATCATTGAGTTATTCAGTCGAACAAAAAATAGGCCGTTCCTAATGTGGATGTACAAATCCCGTCTTACATCTGTTATACGATTAATCTGATACTACAGATCATTATAAAACTTTGTTTATACCAGCCGATACATTGATACGTAAAACGTTTTCCTTGTTTGCCCCTAGGCTCGAATACTTCAGGTTTCCCACGGTAGTGTAACAACACTCTATAATCTCGCAAGCTTTAGCAAGCAACTATGAAATCCTCAGTAGAAAATATATAAGCTTGAAATAAGCCCCCGCCATCAACACAACACAACGAAACAACCTGTGCAAATTAAATCAATCTCACCCGCAATGCCTCTTGTAAGACGAAAACAAACCAAAGATCACACGCCAGTGAAACCACGCCAGTGAATACACCACAGCGACACTGGGGCGCGCGCGGTGGCGAATTTATCTGAGCGCGCCACAGAGAATTTCAAGAGCTCTTCTCCACACTCTAGATCGTTCCAGTGTTGGGTATATGAAAATTTTCCTCTGCCATCAACGTGCGCTTACACATATCAAATACGGTGGTGTATATGAACGAAAGAGAAGCGTTCTCGTTTTGCTTGCCAGAGTGCGGGGAGTAATTTCAATTTCTCTTTACTGCACAGAGGATAGGGACATCACTGTCTGCGGGGAAGTGAAACCTTCGAAGAACGCTTTTTCGATTCCTCTCACTTCAGGAATCTACTTCCTTCGACGTATTCCATGATATCCGACTGTCCGACGAGCCTCCCGAAATGACAGCAAACGCAACGTCCCGCAACAATTTTTCACTTCAGACGCGACCAACCGATCCGGTGATCACGATGGGAGTCTAGCAGAACAGCTCAACAACACATTCTGTATTCAGTTCGCTCCAAATCGTAGATCAATTAGAACTTTCAACGTATTTTTATAAAAGTCGAGATATCTTCTCTATAAGATTTTTTTTATCAAGTACCAATCTTCTACGATGTATTTCTAAAAAACATACGAGTAATTAGGTGTCAATAAATATATTTTTTTGTTTTATTTCTAACCATCTTTTAACTTACGTAACGTTACAACGCTCCTTTATTAGAAAAGCGATATCTCATAACGCCACGAAAATCTTCAGCTTTTCTATAACTCTGTAAGTCACGCTGATTCTATTGTTTTGAGTAAAATTTTAAATATTTATCACATTGAGCGATTTTAATGGTAATATACTCGATTAAACATATGGCCAAGGATTCTGTCAGTCAGATTACAAGTTTACGCGTATTTCATAAGATTAGCCAAATACTATAAAATTATATTGTATAACAATTACGCATTATTAAGGTCACTAAATCGCACATTTTTTCTACAGAAAGTTATTTTCTATCATGAACGTTTTCCGCTTTATTGTCATTTTGATACGTCTGTCACCTTACGCAATCTTCGCAGTGAGCTTGGAGGTTGCTCGATTAAATTGAAAAAATCTGTTCCGTTGGCCCCCAAATTTGCATGAACACAGTTGTAAGTTGAAGCTTGGAAAACAAATAAGATTGTAAAATATAGTTTTCCTGAAGAAAAACTTTTTTTTCGATTTTATGGAGTATTCTCAATGATCTGTTACGTTACAACCAGAATCTGTCATGTTACAGTTGTGTATTTTTATTGAATCAAGGGTATCGAGACAGTCGTACACACATCATTCTTGATCTAGGGACTGAGTATTAAAGGGAAATTTCATGATCTTTTTTAAACATGTTGGTTTCGATGCACAAACGTAAATAACTTATAAAAAGGTCGTAACACGTTATGTCGAAAGAAATTCTAAAATAACTTGAAAATATCTCCATTTTGAAGGACAATTTTTCATGAGCATTTTGAATTAAAAAAAACTTTTTGTAATGCATTCTATAACTAAATTATTTAAAGGAAAAAAAAATAAAATAAAAAATTTAAAGAAATATGTTTCAATTTTTTGTAATAAAATCTGTTATTGGTATTTTCTCTACCGTTTGGTTTTTACGAGTAACTTATTCAAATGGCGTATTTTCACTACTAGATATTTTTGTTGAAAAAAAGCAAAATATTCCGAAAATTTTTCTTAAGAGCATTTTGCTTCGAAATGATATTTAGTATTAATATTGTATAAGAAAATTATATTTATGACTCGCATATACTAAGAAATATAGAAGCATACTTAAAGCCGTTGTTAAAATTGCTTTCTAACTAATAACTTCCTAATAATGCAATTACAGTTTATTATATTTTAGGCTTGCGTTAACAAAAAAATCATTGTTTTTTGTAATTGTATTTTCAACATTTGTTTTGTTCCTTTTTGGAAAAAATTTCCAATAAATTTTCACATAGAAGAATTAATTCCCTAGAAGTCGTTATCATATACTGCCCATAAAAGCATAAGAGTCCCATATTGAAAAACAGCAAGCCAAGAAAAGCGCTGTTCAAGATTTACATTTTCATTGAGTCTTATGGATGGGACAACCATGGGTTTGGTTTTGGTATTTTTTCGATATTTTCTAAACAAACGTGCTAATCTTAATCGTGCTTCGGTAATTAGTGGTGATACAGAATACAAACTAACAGATAACTAATTTTCGACGAAAATCCATATGGGGCTCTTATGTTTTATGGGCAGTATAGTTTTGCTGTACAAATGGCGATTTTCGAACAGTATATTTTGAAAGTAGTACATTAAATATATCATACGCCCTTTTTAAATATTACTCTTGAATAAAAATTGTTTGTTTAACAATACAAAATACTTAGTCTCCCATTCAAATGAAACGTAAAAAGTTTCATCAGAATCGGAGATGGTCACCATTTTTGAAGTAATAGAATCGATCCTGATGGAATTGCTTTACAGCAGAAAACATCTGTCATTTTATATAAAATCAACTGCGTTTTCTCTAAAATGAATAAAACTTTAAGGTTTTCACAATTCAGTTTCAAAAAGTAGACTCAAAGTATAATTTTCATCTCAAATTTTCAAGCAATATCATCAAATTTAAATTGGCCTTGGAAAAGCAGGTTTTATAACATATTTCACACACAAAAATAAACTGGTAGTATTGCTTTGTTGAATTTGGTAAGGAAAAATGTTCCCGATCCGAGTTTATAGTATGATATTTGCATTGTTGGGCTTAAGCAAATCGATTTATATGACAAAGCGAGCACAATTGAAGCGCCAGACAATCGATAGTGCTTGGTACACTGAAATATTGTATATATTATAGTTGCCAATATTCAGGGAAAATGAACACGGCGCTTCGCTGCAATGTTACGAAAGGATGTGTTACATTCAGTCGTCGATTCGACGAGATTTGAAATGAACCGCAGGCAATTTGATAATATAGCTGCTTCGACGATGTATTTGGGCTTGTAACGAAAGAATTGATTGGTTACTGACTGACAACACGTGCAACTACAACGGAGGTTGCGGACAACCTTATAGCAGGCGTCTCGTCGACGATAGCGATGTGTGGAATGGTTGATTGCTGGGAGGAAAGAAGTATTCAGGAAACGAATTGAAATTCATGCCTAAATACTAACCCGAGCACAAAGTTCGAAAAATCCCTCACAACTTTCCAACGCATGTCCTGGACTACGTTGCTGTTAGCGCGATTTCTCAACAAGTTAAAAAACTTCAAGAGGGAGTACGAATCCCCATGACTCTCCCCCTGGGTTCGCCACTGAGTGTGTTGATCACAATAAAGTCATTTTAAGAAAAAAATTCGCTTTCATTTTGAATTCTTTTATCCCAGATTGAGCCAGTTTCAAAAACATGTGAATGGGCGATCTAGTGACTCAATATTTAAAATTTTTCATTTTTACTGGAATTAAGTAGAATTTCATTCGCATTCCGTCAGCTACACAAAAAAGCCTTCCATCAACTGCGTGGGTTCGAAAATTGTTTTGACGGCCGACTCGCGCTCTTGAAACCAAATGCTGTATGTGTACGACAAGCAGCGTTTTCCCAGCCGTTGGTTGACCTAGTACCGCTTCCACAATAGGGATGTACTGTTTCTCTTTTTTTGGGATTTACCAACCGTTCGTGAGCCATCGCCTGAGTCAGTAAACAAAAATATTTTTACTTCCTGTCCGCTGGTACATGAATATAGAACGATGATTTCCAGAATAAGATATTTGGGATTTTTGACAACGTCGAAAGCAGAATACTTGAATTTGTTGATGAATGGAACAACCTCTGCCGTATACTACAAATTGACGTAGCTAACGTATTCATCACTATTACAACTCAATAATGATTCACTCCGAGCCACCAGAAATAACCAGTGCCAGAAACTTTATGTGACCAATATAGAAAAAAAAAGATGCGTGCTTTTTGTAAACCGGTTTTTGAACTAACTACTGTGAACTAGTACGATCCAGAGTGAAATGCAGTGGGATATTTGTGATGAAGAACTTAATAATGACAACACTACTCATAGACTCATTGAAGTGTTTGGGAGCGTTGACAGTCATTGACACCGCCACAACGCAGTGGGTGGCATGGAAAGGAAAGTGATGATGCATTGGTTAACGACAAGTAATATACTTGTCAGAAAATGTTTCTGAACATCCCCTAATATAAGAAAGGGTATACAATTGCTCTAAATCGCGATCATGGATCATCAAAATGGAAATATATAACTTTAAACTTCTGCTCAAGTCGAATCAGGTATAAGTATAAATACCAAAATGTGATCTAAACAATACGACACTTCGCAGTCAATAATTTTAGAGTACTGAAAGGGGAAAGCATGAAAAGGTTTTAACGGGCTAAAAACATCAAAAACTGCTTTAAGTGATTTAGAGTAATTGTTGCTTACTTTGGCGAAAATATTTCAACCCTAACTTTATTATGTTGGATGACGAAAAGTACTTCATTTGTCTAATAAATACAGACACTCCCACTAACAGATTATATACCGATCAAAAAACTTCCTTGCGGTTCCGATAGCATAAGTCATTAAGGGACTTTACGCTTGTTCGGACACGCTGCAGACTCAGGTGATTCGCATTTAATGCCAAAATATTCTGACCCCTGCGTTGTAGAAGACAAAAGGTTAAATCGCCGGGAATCTCTAATCTTGCTCATACGACCTTATTCCACGCTTTTCTAAACTTTCTTCCTTCAACTTCTTGCTCTTCCTTGAGTACTATGGCTCACAATCCTGAAAAATATTTCACACCTTCCAGTCCCTTGCTAATTAAATATCGTTACAATATAACAAAGTCTCAAGATAAGGCTAAGTATGTCAGAAAAAGCTGAATTTGAACCTGAAATATTAGCTATTTCTGAAGCTGAACTATATTCAAACAAGCAAGGGTCTTACCGAAGACTCCATATCAAGAAGACTGGCAACTCTGTCCAGAATCCGGAGACAGTAACAGCAACGCCACTTGCGGGTAAAGGTGGTACTTTCCATAGTGATACACACACACATATACATTTTTACATTAAGCTTCCTCCCTTCTTCCAATAGAGGCGCTGTAACCTCTGTCGCTTCTCGTTTGTATGGGGAAAGGAAAGAGATATCAGTCTTCTTAATATGTAGTCTTCGGTTTTACCCTTTCTTATCACTCCACCGCCTTTTTTTTGTTTTTGCTCTTCTCCGCTGCTATAATAACTCATGATCTTCTTCCTAAAATATAGCTGACAAACATTTATTCGCAAAAAACACCTCTTTACTATCCGTGCCTACAAACACGCGTAGAGTCCTAAAATGACACATAATGTGCATGATGATTTCGTTTGAACGAAATATTTTCTTTGGGTCATTTTGTCGAGCAAGGTCCGAAGTGAAAAATACACCAGCCTCGAGACGCTGAAGAAAGCCCGTGAGTGGGCATAAATACCGGCAAGTCACATTTGGGCAGCTTGCGATACGTGTTAGACCGTCGCAAGGACATAGTCAAGGTAAAAGGTTATTATATCTAGCAAAAGTAAATTGATTCTGAATTTTTGATTATTTTCACACATTTTGTACTTTGAAGTAAATAAAAATAACTTTCCAAATCGAATTTATGACACTTCGAGTGCCGGAGCCTGTACGTACACTCAACCGCTATCGTCTAGCTGGCGATTGCGCTGATTGAGTGTATTTCGTGATGATTCATCACAGTCTCTAGTGACTATTAACATTATTCATGCTTCGGTGGTTGAACGCTGTATGTAATGTAATTGATTTGTTTTGGTGGAAAAACCTTCTATGATTGAGCCATGTGGCTGTTGGAAATTAAATTTCCAGATAAAACTGAGCATAATTAAACTTAGTTGTGACTTTGATCAGGATTCAGGACACCATTCAACAATTGTAGAACAAAAAAATATTTAGGATAGGATCGTCAACAGCACATCTTTCGTATGCCTTTTTAATGTGTTTGAAATAATATTGGTCAGATTTAGAGATCTGAGCACTAATTTGTTGAATCTATTTTTTTTTCTTTTTTCCCTGTTTTGAATCTAATTGTTGGGAAGTTTATGCAAAATATTATGTAAAAAGAGACAGGAAATATTATTGCACTGTCCTCATTGGGATCGAATATCAATTCGTACACTTTAACACAATGGCATTGCGTCAATAGTGATACTGCTTTTAATAAAGAACTAGACCTTTATTTTATAGATATTAGGACACTTAAAATATCCTAGAGAGATTAATGTATATAGGCTTTGAATGGAATTGTCGATTTTTTTCTTTCTAAATGTTTTGATGTCGCGATGATACGCTTGTTGGACGCTCATAGGTCTGTTATACAGCTGAAATATCTTATAACTTTTCATTTTGAAAGATGTAAAAATTACGTTAAAATTGGACCTCAAATACGACCAACAATCGTATTATTTCAGAAAAGGCAGCATACTTTCTATCAGTTATGTAAATTTCCTGGTTGATGGGACACGGTTGCAATATCGCTTTTCGGGCCACAGGTACAGATAGCTTTCCAAACCAGATATTTCATAGCTAATTTCGAAATTTTTGACTGCTTGAATGTGTTTACCACCATCTCCCTTCCAGTTGTCGTATGAAACATTTGCTCAGGAAACTGTTTGAAGTCCACATTGGCGTAGGTTTCGTCGTACAGTATCACGCGCACGAACGTTGTCAGCGTTTTCGCATACAGCTTCCAGAATCGTTTTTGGCTGTCTTATTATTATCTCTCAACAATTCGGCAGTCCACCTCGTTGTTCAGATTAATGCATGGTTGTACACGATACTCCCAACTTGTTTGCGACATCTCAGACGTGGGGGTTTTGAATACATGTTTTTTTTAAAGTTGCACCAATATTTCATAGTTTATTTTGCTTTGAAAATATTCAGAATTATTTGGGAAAGATTGTGTAGAAAATTCAGAGTGGATTTCGATATAGTTTCGAAAAAATCGTTCCCAGAGGCAGTTTTTTATGTTATTTTCTATTTGATTATATTGTTTTGTTTGCATTACATTTCTAATTTAGTATATTGGGTGTTCAGCCACAAGTGGTGACTTTTCATCCCTATTGTTTACATGATTCAGTTAATAATTATTGAGTTATAATATGCTTTCGCAGTTAAGTATTTTTTTTCAGTAGGAGCTAAACAAATCTTATAAACTAACTTATAAACTATAAAGAGAGCTAATCGTTGCAATTGAAGATTGCAATGATTTTTGTCGGAAGTTGCTTATAATACTGTTCGTCATAATTTCTAATGTTTCTATGTTTGCGAGTCTGTGCAACTCATTTGTGCTAAACCAGGGAGGACGCTTCAAAATCATTTTCAGAAGTTTATTCTGAATCCTTTGAAGCGTTTTCTTCCTAGTAGCACAACAACTTGCCCTGATTGGAACTGCATATAGCATTGCCGGTCTAAATATTTGTTTATAAATTAATAGTTTGTTCTTTAGGCAGAGCCTAGAATTCCTATTTATAAGAGGGTATAAACATTTTATATATTTGTTGCATTTTGTTTGGATTCCTTCAATGTGATCCTTAAAAGTGAGTTTTTTTATCGTAAATCAAACCCAAGTATTTAACTTGATCTGACCACGTTAAATTCAAACCATCTGTTGAATATAATACCAACTGGAGCTCTCGAAAGACTGTTGACATACACGTAAGATTTCCAAGCATAGATATAAGTTACTCATAAGAAATATATAGTTTTAAAAATCGTCTGTACGGTGTATACCGAAGATATGAAAATAAAATAAAATAAAAAAAAATAACAATATGGTTATTATTTGGTTTAAGAGAAGAAGCTCTTGGCTTATGCGGAAACACAATCAATTGTGTTTTTGCCGTATTAGTGGAAATTTTCCATTTTTTCAGGTAATCACTGAAAATATTCAAGCTTCGTTGCAGTCGACTGCGAATAATACGAAGACTCCTCCCAGTGGCTGAGATGCTAGTATCATCACAGAAAAGTGACTTTTTACAGCCTGTAGGTAGATTTGGAAGATCAGAGGTGAAAATATTGTATAGTATTGGTGCGACGCTTGATCCTTGAGGGACGCCTGCTTTAACGGGTAGCTTATTAGATTTACAATTCTGATAAGAAACCTGTAGGGTACGGTTAGTAAGATATTTTTTAATTATCTTTATTATGTAAATTGGAAAATTGAAATCCCACATTTTGGCAATTAAACCTTTGTGCCAAACACTATCGAAAGCTTTTTCGATGTCTAGAAGAGCAACTCCAGTGGAATAGCCCTCTGAGATATTTGCCTTTATCATGTTAGTTACTTTCACAAGTTGATGAGTAGTTGAATGTCCAATACGAAATCCAAACTGCTCAGGAATAAAAATAGAATTCTCATTGATATGTGACATCATTCTAGTTAGGATGATTTTTTCAAATAATTTACTATTAGAAGAGAGCAAACTAATTAGTCGATAGCTAGATGCTTCAGCTGGGTTTTTATCTGGCTTCAAAATAGGAATAATCTTGGCATTTTTCCATCTTTCAGGGAAGGAAGCTAATTCAAAACATTTGTTGAATATTTTGACCAAGTATCTCATGGTGATTTCGGGAAGGTATTTAAGAAGAATGTTGAAAATTCCATCATAACCTGGAGCTTTCATATTTTTTTACTTTTTCATGATGGATTTGATCTCATCATATCGTCTAGAGACAATACTTGACGTTTTCATATTTTTGTAAGACTTCGGTTTCAATAGGACTCACAACGTTGAGATTAAAATTATGGACGCTTTCAAACTGCTGAGCAAGTTTTTGAGCTTTTTCTTCGTTTGTAAGAAGTATGTGGTCACCTTCCTTTAAAGCTGGAATTGGTTTCTGAGGTTTCTTAAGAACCTTAGAAAGTTTCCAGAAAGGTTTAGAATTTGGCTTGATTTGTTCAACCTCTTTCGCAAAATTTTCATTTCTTAAGAGTGTGAATCAGAAGTTGAAGATCATCGTCAATAATAGGAGTATTAAATTTTTTCTGTGTTGTTGGTACTGATAAATTTCTAGCATCAACTATACTGCCCATGATCACAAATCTGTCCCATAAAGATAGGTAATCCCATAGAAAATGGGACAAATGTGCGATCATGGGTAGTATAGATATACTTAAATTTTGTAATGCCGTATCAATGTCAGCTTTATTTTGTAAATCAAGGTCATGATTAAAATTATTCTCAATATAAGTTTTGTACCTTTCCCAATTCGCTTTGTGATAATTGAACACTGAGCTAATGGGATTGGAAACAGCTTCTTGAGAAAGTGAGAAAGTTACTGGAAGATGATCAGAATCAAAGTCAGCATGTGTAATCAATTCACTACAAAGGTGACTTTGATCTGTGAAAACCAAATCAATTGTAAAAAGTAGTTTACCGTTGGAATTGCTTTAAGCATTATTCCTGGCTCGGTGTTTGGCGTTAAAATCACCGATTATGAAGAATTTCGACCGATTTCTTGTAAGTTTTTGTAAGTCTCCTTTCAAGAAATTTAAATTAAAAATTTGCTCGCCAGTGCACTGAAAAGGCAAATAGGCTGCGGCAATAAAAATGATACCAAGATCAGTTTCAACTTCGATACCCAAACTCTCGATCACCTTGGTGTCAAGAGATGGCGTAACGGAATGTTTGATCCTGCGATTAACCGCTATTGCGATTCCTCCGCCGAATCCAACAATTCGATCAAATCGATGAATAACAAAATTAGAGTTACTCTTCAATTTAATATTTGGTTTTAAAAAAGTTTCGGTCACAACGGCTATATGCACATTATGTATCCTCAAGAAGTTGAAAAATTCGCCTTCGCACGTTTTTAATGAACGAGCATTCCAATTTAATAAATTTAAATGATTATTTGAAGTCATTGTTAAACTTTAATTTCATTACAATTTTGTTAGCAAATTCCCACCCCGCTTGAAAGGCTTCAAACATGGACGTAGAATTTAACATGGCAATCATCATGGGTAACATAGCCTCTTGTAGGTATTTTAATTTTTCTTCCGTTACGCTACCAAGATCCATTGGACTAAAGGAAGCGTTGGGTGCAAACGAGATTGAGGGCGTGGTAGGTGTAGCCGTTATTTTGGCATTTCTACCTGCCACTGAAGCATAAGATGACACACCATTGTAGGATGGTGTGACGGAGGTAGAAGAAGTTGTTAATCTATTTTGAATCGGATTAACACGTTTGGGCGTGTTTTCTTGAAGTGTACCTGAAGAAGTAGGTACATTTTTTATTTGTTGTTTTTGTTGTCTAGAACGAGAATTTATAATTTTTTCTCGAACAGGACAACCCCAGAAATTCGATTTATGATTTTCGCTACAATTAGCGCATTTGAAACTTTATGTGGTTTTTTTCACCGGACAAGTATCTTTCGTGTGCGATTTATCACCACAGATCATACATTTGGAATCCAAATGACAATTTTTTGTGCCTTGCCATCTACGACACTGGGTCAGATTTTGAATTCTGCCCCCATGTCGTCTATAATGTTCCCACTTTACTCGCACGTGGAACATAAAACGTGCTTTTTCAAATACTTTCAAATTATTAACCTCATTTCGGTTAAAATGAATTAAATATAGCTCCTGGATAATTCCAGAGCGTACTGGCGTGTGATCGCCGGTAGCCTTTCTCTTCATAAGAATAACTTGTGAAGGAGAAAAGTCAAGTAAATTTTTCAATTCCTTGGATATTTCATCCAAACTTTGACCTTGAGGTAGCCCTTTCAAGACAGCCTTGAATGGTCTATCTGTCTTAAAATCATATGAATAAAATGTATATAACTTCTCCGTAAGATGCTGGAGTAGTCGTTTATGGCCAATCAATTCCTCCGCTGTAACTCGACATTCTCCTCTTCGGCCAATCTGAAAAGAGACTTTTACGTCCGGAAGAAACGTCGAAAGCTCAGTTCGAAAGGCTTTGAAGTCGGAGATAATCACTGTTATAGGCGGAGGTGATTGCGTTTTCTTCTCATTGGCATTATGCGCAATGCGAGGAAATTTAGAAATTTCATCAGCTTCACATTCGGATAAAACACCGAATGAGTTGCTGCAGTCAATTGAATTTTCAGGTGGAGAAGATACCCTTTTCCGTTTAGCTTTAATTTTTGGCACACGGCCTTTCTGGGAGGACCCAGGCATGTTGGAAGAATGAACTATTTCTTTAGGCTGAATTGAATCGAAAATCGATCGAAAATATAGGTAGCCTTGAGAAAGACTGTTGCTGTTGAAAAACTCTAGGTAAACCAGGAGCTATCAAGATTTGTGATCGGTTCGAACGAAGGTTCAAGCCGGTATGTTCCCAGAGGCAGTTATTGTCTATTACAATGGTAGTCCAGTAGCTTAGCCGAGAGCCTAAAATAAAAAAAAGCATTAGTATTGTAATTGGACGATTAAATAAAGAATGGTGAAATAATTTTTAGCATTTCGTCGCTGTTGTGCTATCTTATGACAAGCGTCATTTTGCACATTTCGAGAAAAACGATTTTTAAAGTTTGAGATTGAGTATCTTGAAACTTATAAATGGTATAAATAATTCAAAGAAGACAAATGATGCTTCTATCTATGCTGCATTAATCTCTCAAATATTACGAGAATCGGTTAACTACATTGCGAGTTTTCTTTAAAAATGTAAACAAAAGTCGGTTTCACACGTGTCATAGGTGTGTATTGATGACAAAATTTGTATGGCGTGTCATAATCGTACATGGAAAATTTTCCATAGAAAAAAATCATCAATTATTAACTTTTATTCATATCTTTGGCTTCATTTGGTCTATAAACAATCGGTGAGATGCATTTTGAAGGAAATGAGTCAGGCAATCTAGAAAAAATAGTTATTTTTGGTTACAGTGTTGCCAAATATGCTATATTTCCAATTTAAAACTTAAATTGCTTTTTTCTCACAGTTCGTGCATTTTTGTTTCGAAAATGATTATGCCATTGTGTTTATCAGATAGTTTTACATATAAAAACATCTCATACATAAAGATAATTTGAGCCAACCGCCAGACACAGTCATTTGAAGCAAAAAATTAGAAATTTCTCAGCACGTTTCTCGCTATATCTCAGTAACTAAGCAGAATGTCAAAATTCTGTAAACGCCACTTTGTAGAGATTTTTTAGACAAGTAATGTGGCATATCTAACTCAGTTTACCCCAAAATGGCGTTTGTCATAAGATAGCACAACAGCGACGATTTGTCCTTAGCAAGATGTAAAGGTATACTGATATTTGCTCGATCAGAGTGCAATAACACAATTATATCAGAATTCGATTTTCGTAGTAAGCCGTGTTATAGATTTGGTTTCGTTAGTATTTAAAATAGCAGAGAATTATGACAAGGAACAACGTGAGATATAGTTTTGAAATATTTCTGGTATGTGGTTTTGACCGGGTGTTCAACTAACCTTTATTCGAAAGTTGGTATTTATTTTTTTGATACCGCTGTATTTTTAAAAACCTGCGCAAGGGCTAGAAATAAATAATAACCGAATCGTAACGCATTAGATTTCATCTGAGTGGCAGAACAAAAACGCTACATTCAGTTGGTTTGCTTTTCCCCTTGGTTGATAATTCGCCATAGCGGGCGAATGCGGCGTAGTTTATAACAGAGTTAGCACTTCAATCGAATGGTTAGCATTGTGATTTGTAGGCCGTGTGGTCATGAATGTGTTTTTGTAGACGTGACTAGATCGGTAAAAATATTGACTTTTTTTACCACCGCTCAAACATGTGGTAATAAGTTTTACAAACTTCTTTCCAAATTAGAATTAGTGCGGTTGCTTCTGATTTTCTCTCAAGAAATTTCAATTGATGAGTTAAAATATGTACCGTCTGTGTAGGTAAGAAATACTTCGGCAACTTTAATAGCGTTTTTCTCGAAACCACGTTTTGCCTTTCTCAATAGAAAGGTATTGCAATTGCTCTGAAAACCGACTTTTTAACGGAGGCCCGGAGGGCCGAGTGACATATACCATTCGATTCAGTTCGTCGAGTTCGGCAAATGTCTGTGTGTGTGTATGTATGTGTGTGTGTATGTATGTGTGTATGTGCGTCTGTGTGTGTACGCGAACACAATCTCACTCACTTTTCTCAGAGATGGATGAACCGATTTTTACAAACTTAGTCCCAAATGAAAAGTGCAACGTTTCCATAGGCTGCTATTGAATTTCTAATGGATCCGACTTCCGGTTTCGGAATTACAGGGTGATGAGTACGATCACGCAGAAAATGTCGATTTTAAGAAATTCTGCAATGAATGTATAATGGTGAAAATTTTTCCAAAATGTGACCACAACTGCTTCGATTTGTAGTACTAGGTCATTAACAGCCATTCAAAGTCTCTTTGGTCACATTGGCCACCATCATCGGTTCCGGAAGCCCCGGCGGAAGTATCCAAATTCAGACTAACAGTCACATCGGTTTCTCGGAGGTGGCTAGACCGAATCAACCAAACTTAGTCTCAAATGAAAGATGTTGCGTCCCCGTAAATGGCTATTAAATTTTATCCCCAACCGACTTCCGGTTCCGGAGTTACGGGTTGTGGCGTGCGATCACATAGCAAATTGTGATTCAAACCGATACCCCGATGGAAGCAAAAAAGGTAAAAATTTCGCTAAAATGTCTCTCAAATAACTTAACTTTGCAGTTCTAGGTCACCGACGGCTAAACAAACTTTCGTTGACTACATTGACCACCATAGACGGTTCCGGAAGTGCCCGGGAAAAGCGGCCATCTTTCATAACTAGCAAACTCATATCAGTTTCTCGGAAATGGTTGGGCCGATTTTCACAAACTTAGTCCCAAATGATAGCTATATTATCCCCACAGATGTCTGTAAAATTTCGCACGGACCGCTTGTATGGTTCCGGAATTTTTTTTTTCAAAGGGGGGATCCCATGAAATTTCAGAAATCGAATTCGTATTTTTGATGCCAAACATCTTTAAAATGCATGAAACGTCGAGATTTTATGTTATCTCGAAAAAATTTTTTTTATATAAATCGACTTTTTGGGACTTTGCCGATTTCGTACCTTTTTTCAGTTCAATATTACCGTGGCTGTTTTTTTCTTTTTCAAAATTTTAGAACTCGAATGATGATTTATTTTCCTGTATATAGTTGTCATGTGATGTACAATAATAAAATGTAATATATGCATTTAAAAGCTTTTAATGAATATAAACAACTCACACATTCTCGTGATTCATGATTGAGAAAGGCACAATTGCACCGCTAGGTGGATTAAAATAGGTTTTTCAAATTGGCTAACACGATAACTCAAAAACTAATCAACGAATTCATGATTTTTTTTAAATGCACAATATGTGTAGCCTGTTTATGAACCACAAAAAACTGAATAGTCTCCCTATTATAAATATGGTTTTATATGGGATCTTCCGGAACATGATGATGGGGTTTCCATTGGTTGAACCCATGTGGGAATTATGGGTTTTTTTGTTTGCTCGGGTAAATGATTAAAAACGATTTTATAATACTAATTTTTACTTACGTAGTAAACAACCAGTATTTAAACTGGTATTGTCACGAGTCACATTCCCACTGACAGAACGAAACCTGACAAATCGCTAACGGCAACCGTACACTGGGGTGCAAATGTACCCGACGCCAACTTCAACACCTGCTTCCACGAAGGCTGTAAGCAATCTGGCTATACCACCTTTTCCTACTCTTACTGGGAAATTTAAATTGAATTATGGTTAGGGTTCCAGGTTGGTAAATACCATATTCTTGTCTTCAAATGGCTCCAATGAAGGCGTGGGGTACATTTGTACCCCAGTGCTACGTTCTAGGGTTAATTTACTTCGTTTGACAGTTGTTATATTCATATACTTTTTTCTCGGTTGCAGCAATACTGTTCCTCTAATTTGTTAATTGGTGAAATAAAGGTCTTTAGTAAAGTTATTGACTATTCTCCATATTTTTTTTTTAGAATAAGCATGCTCAAATGATATCATTTATCTGTTCTCAATAATATTTGAGAACAATCAAGATATGTTGAAATGTTCTTTTTCGACGTTATCTGAAGCTGCTCCTGACAACACTGCTCCAACGGAATACAATTAGACTAATTGCAATAACTTTGATTTTCTCTCATAACTCTTCAATTAAATAAAAATTTTAATTGCGAAATTCGCCATTTTGTAGACAATTTGAATCATAAGAGCTATGAACAATGTGTAAATCGGAATACTATGTCCTGTCAGTAATATGAACAGTTTTGAATATTATGCCAAAACGAGGTTTTTCTAAAAACGTGTGGCATCTTGATCCCCTGCCTGCTAGGGCTAAAGAAACAAAGCATACTATGACGAAAGTTCTGCTAAACACCCATCCTGACAAAGTAATTAATAAGCCCACCTTTTTAGATGCACGACAAACTTTAACTACAATAGAAAGTCAAAATAAGTATGTACGGTAAATCAGTGCTATTTAACTGGTTTTTCCAACCTTCAATAACTTATACCATAATACGTTCACGAAAAAACATGAATCAATTAATAGTGCCAGGTACTTTATGAAAATTATATTTTTCTTTTTCTATACATTTCGAAATTATTTGAGAGAGCTAATGATAGGGATCAAGAATACCCAGTGCTACAGTGACCAAAGATATGAGGCAAACAAAATTTTTTTGTATGCGTTGTGAAACAAGTTTTTCTAGACATAAGCCCTTAGAAAGTGAACGTACTTGGAAATATTCATATATAATTAGCTCGATGATCTCATACATCCGTTCAAAAAATTTGTATGAAGATCTTCGAGATGGATTTAAACACATATTTTCTAAAACATTATACAACCAAATGTAATACAATAGATTTGTTTTTCAAACATCATAAACAACGGAATATTTCATTTTCTTTTTATATTGTGATAACTTTTTGTGTATAGATTATGAGATATGGCCAGTGAATTAAATATCCCCAAGGATAATGTGTCCTCACTTTCCCCCATAGATTTGTAAATAATGGACGTAGATTTATTTATAAATGCCAGAAACTGACCACCGGTCATTTTACAATGGTAACCACAAGTAACTAGGCAATGACATACCTCAAGGTCTAGTTCGCGTTCAACTTGACTTTGATCGTTCTCGCTCGCGCGTGATCGGGAAATGTGAGAAAATCGTGGCAGGGCTACTCCCGTGAATTACATTTCAGTTTTATAAAGATGTCCATATAGTATGTTTATTACAAATTTCATATATGGTCGGTGTTAAGTCAGACCGGACCAAGTCGCAAAACATCAGAAAATGAGTTAATGATAGCACTGGATAAAGAATTTCTTCATCTACATTCCACTTTTAACAGATTTAAAATATGAAACAATAAACAAGAACTATGGTAAAAATTATATTCCAATTATTGGCATCGACTAACGGTAGCAATTAACAGATAACACAATGAGACAACGGACGAATCCGAGAATAGTATGTATGCCCACTTAGTTTGAGATTAATGACCGGCTATTTCGAGAGAGTACCGAATAAAACGCAATATTTAAACAAATACAAAGACATTTAGGCTGCCGCTACGTGTTGGTTCTAACAAACCATAAATCAGTTCAAACAGTGTCCTGAGCTGCCATTGCCAGAATCATGAGCTATTTAAAATTTGACGAAAGATTATATTTGGAAAATGAGTCAGCTACAATTTGATTTTAGTATTTTTTTTTTATTAAAACATTATTACAACACAAAGCTTCATTGATCGTAGGTATATTTGTTCGGAAGGTTGGGTAATATTTTGTCCAAAATTAATTCCTACAATAGTACAAAAGACTGGAGACACTAACCGAACATGTAAACTAGCACACCTTTCCGCTTGATAAGAGGCGCTAAAAACCTTCGAACCTCTGCATATATGGATTCGCGCTACTCAAGACAATGAAAGTGCTAACTAGTTACTTCCGGTTTTAATTAGCAGAACTGGCGTCGTCTGTCCAACTCTTGGATAAATGTCGTACAAGCTCGGCAATTTCGGGTGTTAGCTCGGGAAGTTCGGAGCCTCCCAACGACAGCTTTCGGTCTGCGTGGATGTAGGGATCCAGCTGTATGCCATCGGTTTCTTCTGCGTTGGATGTGAAATCGGAAGACGATCCATTGGAAAAGTCCCGGTCACCCAGTTCCGAACAACTTGGCAGACTTTTATTCGATTCAGACGAAAGCAGCTCGGTAGGTAAGCCTTGAGATGTATTAGAGCTAGTGGCCTCCCTGTCATAAGCTCTCAGTCCACTGGCTTCGCGTCCACCACCACTGTAGCTACATTCGGATCGACTCGAAGCCTTGAGTTGTTTTATGTCATCGACGAGATCTTGGTCCACGGTTGCGGAAGTGTATCCGTTAAGCAAAATTTGCGACGGTGACAGGCAGGATAGTGTGGTTCCATTTGAACCCGAAAGGGCGTGTATTCGCTGTTCTAGTTCGGCAATTTTTGCCGCTAACAGTCTGTAATAAAATAAGATGAAATTGGAGCAGGATATCGAGCGTTGAAAATGGAATGTGGGAACATACTTGTTGGTCTTCTTCTGGTGCGACAAGGCTAGACTTTTGTCGTTCACGTTATCCAGCAGGGCCAGACAAAGGGATTTCATCTCCGATATGGTGGCTGCTTTTAGCGGGAGTTCCTCTACAGTACCACGTTCCAGGAGGGCTTTCACTGTAGGCAGTAAACAAAGATAGAATTTATTACTGGACGATAATAAAAAAATAATATAAAAATAAAAAAAGTACTACTTCTGAAATGTTTAAATACTATATTCCATGGACACGAAACAAGCACCAGAAAAAGAAAGTGGTGGGAATGTCAGAGACACAACAAAAATTTTCAGAATTTCAATAGCAAAGAGATACAACTTGCGTCATAGAAATTTTGAAAACTCGGGCACTAACCCGACTAAAAAGTTTCGGAACGCAAAGTTGTTGATATTTTATTTTCTACTTCAATTATAATGAATAATATGTACCGTATGTATAGTGACGTTGCGATATTTTCGATATCATCACTGATAAAATAAATTCGTAAATATAACGAAATCGAGCATGCAATGCACGAATTCATTCGTCGTTTTCTGCAACGAAGTATTTTCGTGCATTGTAAATAGTAAATTTCGTTCATTTCATGAACAAGAATAGCCGCTTGCTGAACGAAAGCTTTCGTAAATTTTACACATTTAATGTACACTGCACGAATGATATCGTTGATAACGACATTATTTTCGTGAATTAAACGAAATGTTTTGTTTATTTGAATAAACGTTTCTGTATATTACGAACGATTTCAATGCTCACATGAATTTATTTCGTTCATCTTAGAAAACTTTGCGTATTTATTATCCTGGTGTTATATTCAGTCGATCTTTTGGGATCGATGTTTGACAACATCGAATTTTTTTTATTTAAAAAAATCGATGCGGCCAAATCAATTTTATTGTGGAATGAAAAAATGGCCGGTTGATGAACGAAAGTTTTCGTAAATTTTACTTACTTAGTTTACATTGCACGAATGTAATCGTTGATAACGACATTATTTTTCGTGAATGAAACGAAATATTTCGTTTATTTTAATAAACATTTATGTATTTTACGAACGATTTCGTTTGTCGTCGCACGAATTCTTTTCGATCATCTTAGAAAAGTTTTCGTATTTATTATCGTCTTATTTTTTCATTCGATCTTTTGGGATCGATGTTTGACAACACCGACTTTTTTTTAATAAGAAAATAGATCCGGCAAAATCGATTTTATTGTGGTATGTAGAAATGGCCGCTTGATGAACGAAAGTTTCCGTAAATTTTACTTATTTAGTGTACATTGCACGAATGTCGTCGTTGAAAACGACATTATTTTTCGTGAATGAAACGAAATGTTTTGTTTATTTTAATAAATGTTTGTGTATATTACGAACAATATCGTTGGTCGCACGAATTCATTTCGTTCATCTAAGAGAATTTTTCGTATTTAATACATATTATTTTGACATTGCTCCTGCAGAGAAAAACTCAAACTTATTCATGCAAAACTAACGAGCAGTTCGCGATGGTTCAACTGAATCCGTACTGGATTCTGGATCAAATGGAAGCGAAAGAGGTTCATGAAATCTTCCTGAATCCGGCGGACACGGATACGGCTACTAAATAGTCAGACCGAGACCGTCGTGATGAACAACAATTATCTGACGTATAGCGACAATGACCCCATATTCTACCTATATTGAAGCTCCTTTGACGTTGACGGTTTGACGAATGGTGCTCGTAAATATTATAAAGACTTTCGTATATACCAGTGAACAATTCGTTTGCCTAATGAAGCCATTTCGTAATAAGCCAACGAAAGTCGTTTCGTGGTTGCCACGAAAAACTCGTAATAAAAAATAAAAGTGTTTCAATAGAACTATGAACGATTCATTATATGTACGAAAAATCCGTATATTTTATTAAAATTTTCTGTGCGAAACTAATTCCTAGCGATTTACGAATATATTCTATCAGGCAGTACGGAATCGATTCTTCTGTTTCCGATACTCGATTTTTTGGTATCAATACCACAAGCGCGCGATACTTTACCGACATCGATACAATGTTCATGACATCGAAAACAATCGAAGCAACCAATAGGTTGAAGAATTTAATTCAAAGTTCTGAACGATTTTGGAATGATTTCCGAGTGAAATGCAATCACCGATTCAGACTCAACCGTTTCGGAATCGGTTGTTGCATTTGAATTGGTGAAAAGTTTGTAACATGCTCAAAATCTTCGCGCACTGGACCAAAGGGTCGTGGAAACAGACAATCCCGTCCTTCAGTAGATCCACGCATGCCAAGTTCAAATCGATAACTACACCATCGATCTCAACTTTGTGTGCCGGCATGTAAACGCGTTAGTTCTTCATGAAAGTTTTGTCGCCAGTAATGTAATTTGTTTGCTTTAGATAAAATTTTACAATCCTGAGTTTATCTAGGCAAACTTCCGAGATATCTGGCACAGCTGAATATTTCTGCGTCTTACGGATTATTAGAATACTTTGAGGACTATCTTTGATTCGAAAGAAGATCGGATGCGATCGAACCCAGTTCATTATGTTATGGATCTTTGGGGACGAATCTTGTTCGACATCCATTTTAGGTTCATTTGGGTCAATTGATTAGTACACTTAACATATAGTAGAGTGGTCTTCCTGAAATTTTAAATCGGACACACCTCAAAAGTATTGGTACCACGAAAAAAGTCCCCATGCAAAATTTGAGCGCAATATAAAAACAATGTCATAATGCGTCGAGATCTGGTGTAATGTTGAAAAAATGTTTTTGTGGGACAAGGAATATTTTTGAATTGAGATGGGACTTGAGTTTGGAAATGCAGCTTTAATTTTTTTGTAGTCAAATGTTTTAGAAATCAATGAAATGTCTAAATCTGGTGTCAATTCGATAAGAAACAAGTTGTTTGATTTTTATTTGAAAATCTCAGTTTAAAAATCAAATGTAGCAGACTTTTGCCAAAATATTTTTTTTATGAAAAGACACAAGATCCGTTGTTTCATGCAGTTCTACGTTATTTGGCATAGAAAATAAATCAAAAGCAACCTTTCAAACCCCAGTATCAACTCAAATCCAGGATTTTCCAAGTTTTATAAAGGCTATCTTAAAACGGAATTCAGGGTGGCAGTAGATCTCGACGTATCATTACCTCATAAGCCATTTGGCATAACAAATTCGAATTAAATTTTTGAAAATTCTAAAGATGTGTTTTTTCACGGGTGAAAGTTTTTGCACTTTGGCCGTTTTGCGTAATCCCTTAATTGCGTTCGATTGAGCTTTTTTTTCTTGAGGTGCGTCCTGTTATTAAATTCGATGTTCACCCTTTTTCATACATGCCATTGGCACTCTACTATACAGCTATCTGAATAGATGCTCTCTCCGTCGCCTTCAAACCTAACGATTTCCTAAATATACAGTAAAAGATTTGTGGGTGGAATTTACATGACATGAACGACAGTCGAACATGAATTATGTAGGGAGTAGATGGGCCATTTTCATGTACACAAATTATTATTTGAATGACGAACTGAACAAGAATGCCAAAGTAAACACCAAGGGGGCGCAAAACTGAGACTCCGCCAGGGGCGCCAGAAGACCACGCCACGGTTTTGACTATATCATACGGTTTTTGGAAACTGGCTATTAGACAGATTTAAATTTATAAGGAGAAATTTATTTCAAGTTGACTCTTAGCTCCACCAAATTCTGATGTCTCGTTTTAGGATCTATAGTAATTGTGTACAACTTGGTAGCGATCGTTAACGTCTACGGTCTCTTCAAAATGTTTGTGGCAATGAGTATAGAAAACCAGATTGCGACTAAAAAAATTAGAAAAGCGCCACTTCAACGAGTTAATGAGGAAAGAATATTCTTAGAAATATATTAGTCAATGACGAATTTCGCGCTAAATCGTATTCAGAGTTGGCAGCACCCTCTCAGATTTTAATGAAACTTTCTGTACATCAAGACTTTGTCACAAAAGCCACTTTGCATACTTCAGGAATCAGAATATATTGGCTGAAATGGCAAACTTTTTTTACTATTTTTTTTCAAATGACTATAGACTAAAAATAACAAATCCTACAAAAAAATGTTGTAGGAGTGATTTTCACCAAATTTTTGAATAAAAATATTTCAAAAATTCTTCACTGACTCCAGAGCCACGAGTCCCAAAATGCTGAGGAGAATCTAGAGTCCAGAATCCAGAGTTCAGTGTCGAGAATGCAAAGTCCAGAGTGCATAGCGCAGCGATCAGAACCCAGAGTTCCGAAGCTCAGAGTTTAGAATACAGAGTTCAGAGTCCAGAGCGCAGAGTTCAGAGCCCAAAGTTCAGAGTTCAGATGCCAGTGCCCGGAGTCCAAAACCTAGAGTCCAGAGACCAGAAACCAGAGTCTAGAGTTATTATCCCAAAATTCTGAGCCCAGAGTCCTCAGCACATAATTCAGAGCCCAAAGTCCAGAGTCCCTAACCCAAAATAGTGAGACCATAGTTTAGAGTCCAGATTCCAGAGCTCAGAGTCCAGAATCCAGAGTTCAGATTCGATAATCCAGAATTTAGACTCCATAGCCCAGCGACCGGAACCCAGAGTCCCGAGAAGAGAACCCAGAGTCCGGAGTCCAGCATCCAGAGTCCCGAGTGCAGAGTGCATAGTCCAGAGTTTAGAGTCCAGAACCCACAGTTTAGAGTCCAAAGTCCAGAATCAAGACCCAGAACACATAGCTCAGAGACCACAATCTTCAGTCCAGAGTGACTGTTGACCACAGAATCTCGAGGCGAGAGCTCAGAATCCAGAGTTAAGAATGCAGAGTGCAGAGAACAGAGTCGGGAATCCTGGGTCCAGACTCAAGAGCCCAGAGTCCTCAACCCAAATTACTATAGCCCGACTCCAGAGCTCCGAGACCAGAATCCAGAGTCCGAAGAACTTAATCCAAAATACTGTAGCAAGAGTTCAGATTCTAGAGCACAGAGCCCAGAACCCAGAGGCCCAGCGTGAAGAGAGCAGCATCCAGAGTTCAAAGTCCAGAATCTAGAGCTCAGAGTCCAGAGACGAAAATTCAGAGTCCAGCGACCAGAGTCCTCAACCCAAAATACTGAGCCCAGTGTCCTGAGTTCAGAGCCCAGAGTCAAGAGCACAGAGCCCAGAGACCAGAATCCACAGTCCAGAGTCTCGCGGAGAGAGCCCACAGTCCATAATCCAGAGACCCGAGTGCAGAGCCTCAGATTCCAGAGTGAAGGATAACGACCCCAGATACCAGATACCATAGTTCAGAGTCCAGAGTACATAGTACAGAAATTCAAGGTTAACGACAAGAGTCCATTATTTAGCGATGAGAGTGAAGAGTACAGAATCTAAAGTTCAGTGTTAATAGTGAAGGATACTTTTTACATGTATCAAGCAACAAGGAGTTGGGAAATTGTATTCTGAGGTGATTATTACTTTCATTGGTTTAGTTTTCGATAAAAATACACTGAAAAAAAATCTGTTTGGACAAGAAAAAGTTTGTTTTTTTTTCAAATAACTTTTTTCCTTGACGGTAGGTAGGGAACATAATTATCTATCTTGAAACAAAATTTCATCCAAATCAAAGATGGTGTTTTTTGTAAATCGTGTTTAAATTTTTAAAATCGATTTTTTTCAGTGCAGGAGTTAATGAAGAATTTTTTCAATATTTTCATTCAAAAATTTCACTAATTTTGTGGAAATCATTCCCACAACATTTTTTGTAGGATTTGTCATTTTTAGACTATAGCAATTTGAAAAAAAAAGTTGGCAAAAAAAGTTTGACCCTCTTCAAAAGACAATCTTTTTTGGAGTAACAAAGTTTTGAAAGTGGCTTTTTGTGGAAAGTTCTCACGTACAGAAAGTTTTATTCAAATGTGATAAGGTGCTGCCAACCTTATCGAGTTGGAGCGCAATTTATCCAAATGGAATTTTGCTCAAATTCGATGGAAATAGTTATCCTACATTTTAAACTCTATATTGAAGTCGCGCCAATGTAAGCTTGACAGGGGAAGGTTCGTACACGAAATCATCGCTACTACATTTTGCACATTTCTTAGTAATTGTCTTAAAACTTAACAGTAGAGTTGGGCTACATATATAAATGACGCAGCTTTTTTGTGTGATTTTTAAAACCTCCCTCCCCCATCGTAGCATTTCGTCACAAACCCTGGTAATTACGTAGCTTGACAGTAACCCTCCTTCCTCCTTGACCACGAAAAATTTAAAAAAAAATTAAAAACGATGTTAGTTAGATGAAACGGGTAAGATTGTCGTGCCATCGGGTTAACTCCTATTCCCCTTTAAAAAGGTACGTAGCATGACATGACTTCGTACCCCCGTGTTGTCACACATCATCACAAAATACAAAACTCCTCCCTCCCCCCATATAATGCTACGTCATTTATGGATGGACCCTTAGGTGGAGTAAATATATATCAACCAGTCTAATCGCTATCCATGATCTGAGAATCACAAATAGCGGAGACTACATATTAAGAAGACTGTAAGATCTCTTTCCTTCCACCATACAAACGAGAAGCGACAGAGGTTACAGCGCCTCTATTGGAGGAAGGTATGAAGCTTAATGTAAAAGTGTGTATGTGCGGGTGTGTATAACTATGGGAAGTACCACCTTTACCCGCAATTGGCGTTGCTGTTACTGTCTCCAGATTCTGGACAGAGTTGCCAGTCTTCTTGATATGCAGTCTTCGCAAATAGTCAATATAAGTAATAATTCGAGTACAATAAAACTGTTGTTCTTTTCTACCGATTTCATTGAATAAGATTTCTGGAAGAAATTAAATACTGCAGTGCCAACAAACTGAACCAACTACATACCGGAAATATTTGTTATAATTCACACCTAGAAGAATGTGAATTTTTTACAGTTTTTCAATTCTGTGATTCTACCGAATCTTTACCGACTTTTTGTTTCCAGATTGCAAAATTGTAAACAATTTCCGGCATTTGGAATCTAGAATTTGCTAGCTGGATTATATAAAACGACCTTGAGTTTAACAGTTCGGCTCAACCCGTCCTCAAGAGGTAGAATTTTGAACACTTCGGGGGTTTGTTGTTAGTATAATTAGTGAGTAGTTACTAAATTAGCAATCACCTTGGCTGTGAGACATTATCGTTTCGTTGTTATTGCTGCCTAGTTTGATGATTCCCTTTCTACGCTTCGTGTCTAGCATGTTCTTTTGGGAAACAAATACAAATATGTTAATTTGTTAGTCACAGTCTGTCCCTGCTCATTCGGAATCTAACCTTGTACTTGGCAGCAGATTGCTTAGCTAGCTCCAGCTCATTTTCCAGATTGGCAATCTTCTCCTGCTGATACTTGTTCTCCAAGATCAGTCCATCAACGTCCAGAATGGTTGCCTGTGATTTATCACCTTTCAACACAACGCCCAGTTCGTGGTTCAGTCGGTGGGCTTTGCACTTGTAAGCATCCCGTTCCGTGACAAGGTCCTCCTTTTCGTCCAGCAACGAACGAAAATCGTACTGTAGTTGAGCGTTCTTTTTCTTCAGTTTTTCCATCTGACTGATTAGTTTAGATTTTTCAGCCTGCCACACTACCTTACCATTCATTTTCAGCTTCAATTCCTCCGTAGATCTAAGTATGTTACAGCTAACCTGCAGGTCAGAATTCTGTGTTCTGAGAGCCTTAATGTCACCCTCCAGTTCGAAAACGCGTTGCCTCAATGCTTCTACCTCGGTACTCAGGGACATATTCTTTTCCCGAGTTTGGTTAACGATCAGGCTAACGGCGGAACTGTGACCGAATGCTACTGCCCGCAGTTCGGGACTGTTTAAACTATTCTTCATTGCAGCGTACCGCATTTGAAGAGTCTCGGCCATTAGCTTGAACTGGTCCCGTTCGGAGCGGTACTTCTCCAGCTCGCTCCTCATAATCTGTAAGGCTTCGACCTTGCTTTGTAGCTTGCGATGAATGGCTGAATTCTGGAAGGTGTCAATTTTTTCAATTATCACAGTGTGAACATTAAATGTATTCCCGCAAATACCTCCAGATCGTACTTTTCCATATGTTCTTTGAAGTTAAACTCGCCCGTTCCTAGTGCCATCGTTGAGTGCTGGAGAATCTGTTTTTCAGAACGTTTCTCACTATCTGCAAAGTACTTCACCTCGTGTGATATCATTAGAACCGCTCGGTTTATTCAAACAAGGTGCTTCCTACTATGATACATATTTACACAAAATGTTTTGGACTCGAAATGCAGAATCAAAACATCGTTCAATATCTGCTTAGGTTTGCTGGTTAGAAAAGAAAATCGATTATTTTTTCCCTCGATGCTATTTCAGCAAAGGCACCGCTGATTGAATGGGGTTTGAATCGTACAACAGGGATAGCTATATGCTCCCTATGTTTTATGCTGCTGCTAGCGTGCATCACCATATAGCCATTTGTTGTGACATTTCGTAAACATGGCACAGCAGGCGGACATGTTTGACGTGGTGGTGTGAGTGAGAAGTTGGTTAGTTTATGTTTTCTTGCATTCATTCACATCATTGATCGATGTAAGCATAGATAACGCTCGGGATAAATTCGAAACATATACAACATTAATTCTTTGTACATTGAACGCACTCACTTTTTCGTTCCTTGTTCAATTTTTCGAACATGTATGCGGAAAATGTGAGAAAGCAAACGAAGATTACTGGTGCGATGAAGCTTCAGCTATTCGCTAACAGAGCGATTCTTTAGAGATTTCAATGCGCATGTGCCGATGTGTATTGTGGAAACGAACCTGTTAGAAGAGGCAGAAGCTTCTCGCCTGCAGCATTTCCATGGATACTGCTACAAAACATTTTATGTGATCATGCGATGCAACATGCAACAATTATTTGCCTTTGCATGATGATTGGAATATGCGGCTAGTTTGATGGAAAATTGCATATTTTTTTAAATGAAATTAAACAAGGTGAATTGTGTAATTATATCCTAGTAGCCAGCATTTTTCTACAATAGCGCATAGTTTTTGTTCTTCCCAAATAAACAGTTTTACTATGATAAAAGTAAAATAGAAAGGAGCCTATTTTGGCCTATTAGTTAGGATGCCGCATTATTTCATTAATGCGATTATATATGTTGAGTTCGGTAAAAAGATTGAGTTTTTTGTAAATCTTAAAGGATATGTTCTTTAGAAAGTTATTCCAAATTTGTATGGAGATTCAATCAGTAAAAGCAAAGTTATAGCGTTTTCAATTATGCTCCCTTACGGGGGCGAGACTTATTCTTGAAACTTTGAACACGATTTTCACTTTTTTTTCAAAAAACGTCGTCACGGTGACTAAGATTGCCGAAAAAGTTTTCAACTGATTTCAAATTTTCAAATTTTAAACTTTCAAATTGGAGTATGAAAAAACTTATTTTTTTCTTACATTACAAAGAGGCACCACTGTAGAACACGAAAAATTAGATATATTTAAATTGAAATCCTGCTAATTGAAATTTATAGTAATAATCGTGATCTATAAAAATATTATTTTCATGTAATTTCATCACAAAATGGCGGCATGGCAGCATTTTCCCGCCAGCGAGTTTTTTTGAAGAGGCCCGCGACTGAAAATCTATCTCCCGTAGTTTTATACATTGAGTTAGCCAATAAAGTGTTTCCGTTTCCTTAGAACGATTGCAAGCGAGGTACGCACGATTTTTTTTTCGTTATTTTGCTTTTTCACGAAATGACATACTTTCCAATAGAAAAATGCTGAAATGTCATAAAAATCGACACAAAATTACTCAATAAAAAGTTTTGGAATAAAAAAATAAAATCTCATGTACGTCGCTGGAGAAGCTACTTTTAAATATACTGTGAAAGTTTCAGAACGAAAAGTGGTTTCGAGAAACACGTGGATCATGTTTTCGACACACACAAGGGATACATACGAGGCGTTGCGGCAGAAATAAAAACATGAACATTTATATACCATTGTCGCCTTCTAGTTGTCGATATATCATTTTTAAGACACTATAGCACATTTGAGGCTATTTAATTTTTTTTCGATTTTTTAGAAATTCTACGATGTTTTAACCCCTTAATTGAACCATGATTGGTCTAAGTCGAACCTTTGATAGGGAAAACATGCAATATTTATCAGTCCTTTAGTTAGTTTGAAGTAGGTTAATATGTTTCGAATCCATAGCTCAACTCCATTTCAAGGACCATGCATAAAACACGTTATGCGAAAATAGCCCAAAATTTACTCCTTCCTCTACCCATGTCACTAATTGTCATCCCTCCCCTTCCCGTAATGTTTTCAACTACTAATTTTTCCGTTATGTGTAATTGAAACAATCGTCTAAAGGTAGCCAGGGCAAAAAGTGGTAAAAAATCGGTTTTACTGTGATTTACCGATGAAAACACTCGTGTATTATTAAGGGTGGTGGGGGATTTAGGGTTTCAGCGTGAAAAAAAAAACACTTTTTTGCGAATTGTTTTTAGAACTTTGCGTGAAGCGAATTGATAAAAACTTTTGTACATTATAGTGTATCATTTCAATAACATGCTGTAATTTTTCCATACAAAAATATCGACAATTCGCCCACCTCGCTTGAATTTTTTTGAAATTGGTGCTATGGGAAAAAAAATAAATATTATAACTTTTGAAGTGGCACTCAGAAAACTACATTTCATACCTCATTTTGAAGAAAATAACCTTAGTATTTGAATGAAGATGTTCCTCTAAAAATACGGGAAAGTGGGGTATTGGGTAAGTTTGTCCCCAAAATCCAATCATGCATATTTTGCTGTTTTTCTAAAGTGAAAGAATCTCAGAAATCGAACGAAACCTTTTTGACCTTTGTCCGAATACGAGAGGTTGGAGTTATAAGGCCTTTTGTTATTCATATTAAATTTTATCATTTTCTCGTGAATATACTAAGATAGTCTGGGGGTTGGTTCGGTTGTGGGTTATTCATTCCCTTCGCACACACACCTCTGCACGATAAAATTAATTTGCCAAAAGACAATCCACCTTTATATTATATATTTTTGTTTCAAGCAGGGGAAGATCCAGAATAAAACTTCCCAACGGGTCTGAAATATCGATTTCGAAATGAACACATTACGTAATACGCAATCACCGCATTCAATAGAAACCAGTAAAAATTTTGTTTGAACTGACTTTGACTTTGAAACTACTTTAAAATTGAAACTTATTTAAAATTTCTTAACAAATTGAAATTTGTTGGCGGGGTCCAGACCGCCCAGACCCTCCTCTTGGATCCGCCGCTGATTTCAAGCACACACTTAACATTTTGACAATAAAAAATATTGGTCTACCGTTTGGTACAGTTTCAGCGATGTAGGATTTCCTCTGATCTAAAAAAAATTAATGCGATAAGTTAAATTCGTTAGTCCAGTGATATAAAAGGTATCAATTTCATAAATCATTTAGGATCTGTAAAAGAATCTAAATACATAAATACATAAATAAACAGTTTATCCCCCTTGTCTGATAATATTACAACAGATTAAATGTAGCATGATATGTCTCCGCATCTACAAAGTGCCTGCCTGATCAAAAGAATTATAGCAAATTTTGACATTATCTTTTTTGAACACTCTCTGCAACGGTAAACTTGGATTTCTCGCTGATATAGTTCCTACCCATGGAGATAACTTTGACGTAGGTTTCGTCCTCCGTCACGGTGGAACACGATTTAATTAGCAAAAGTTTCGTGAGATGGGTTTTCTGAATACTATTTTTCTACGCATTCCAATTTATCGTCTTCTACACCTTGTAAGCGCGTATTCTAGAAGACCTAGCATTTTATAGCTCCATCAGGGATTGTCTAGTCGTGTTTGAATTCATTTTTGTAATTCGATAGAATTGTAACTTGTAAATTAATAAGAAACATTTACTTCAAAATCAATAAATCGTCGATGTACTATAGCCTTTATTGTAACAGATTCAATATTTTGAGGGTTTTTTGTGCTTATCGTTTGAGTTTCGGAAATGTTTTCACTTCAGATTTTTCAAAGTGATATTCAGGTTACAGTGACTATTTCAAGTCATCAGAATAAATATATTTATGCAAGAATTTTTAAGCCCCTGCCGAAGCAAAATCCTGACTACGGGTCTGTGCACTGAATGCACCGGTGTAGTTATTTGCTGTAATTTGGTACGTTGCACATTAGGCCTGGTTACTTTACATTGACAAAAAATTGTTGCGGAACATTCGCAATTTTCCAGGATCCCTACATGTATTGGTTGTGCATGTGTGGACTGGACAAGACTAGCTACACAATTGTTCCCGCAGTTTAATTTAATTAATTGCTTCAATAATTTTTACTGTTAAAATGCCTCACTGTATTAATACTAATAAAAAGTAGCTCTAGTTGACTAATCCACCTCCACAAAATTCAAATTTTATCTCTTTAATATCGAACTGTATACTGTATATGTAGCTTTAAGGGGAGGTTCTTTTTCTTTTGGACGAAAAAAGCGTAAGGCCTTGCGGTTTTGATGATTAAATACGTTTATTATTCCAGAATAAAATTAAGTTTTTTGTCATCCTTCTTTACTTCAACCGCGTTCAAAAATTATAAAGAAATAGTCGTAATACCGGTTTTAGGTAGGGTAAAGTGCCTACAATCAATCGATTGCGCATAAAACAACAACTTTGCTTCTCTCTCATTTATCAGCCGATTTTGTCAGCCCCCGATTTTATCTACCTCCGATTTCATCAGCTTTTAGAACCGATTTTATCGGCTTCATATGAAAATTGATAGTTAGTAGTTTGATGGGCTCTAGCAGACGAACCAAGTTGAATTCGAGTAAATCCTTTCTTGGGCATATATTTCTTATCTTAGAGATACGAAAAATGCAAAAATAAAAATATTATTTTTTTTTAATTTATGCGCTATCAGACCCCTTAAGGGGAACTTAAAGCAAATAATCAGAAAGGGTTGCGAGGCTATATCTTAGAACCAATGGAGAATATTTTAAGAGCTACACAATTGTTCCCGCAGTTTAATTTAATTAATTGCTTCAATAATTTTTACTGTTAAAATGCCTCACTGTATTAATACTAATAAAAAGTAGCTCTAGTTGACTAATCCACCACTCCACAAAATTCAAATTTTATCTCTTTAATATCGAACTGTATACTGTATATGTAGCTTTAAGGGGAGGTTCTTTTTCTTTTGGACGAAAAAAGCGTAAGGCCTTGCGGTTTTGATGATTAAATACGTTTATTATTCCAGAATAAAATTAAGTTTTTTGTCATCCTTCTTTACTTCAACCGCGTTCAAAAATTATAAAGAAATAGTCGTAATACCGGTTTTAGGTAGGGTAAAGTGCCTACAATCAATCGATTGCGCATAAAACAACAACTTTGCTTCTCTCTCATTTATCAGCCGATTTTGTCAGCCCCCGATTTTATCTACCTCCGATTTCATCAGCTTTTAGAACCGATTTTATCGGCTTCATATGAAAATTGATAGTTAGTAGTTTGATGGGCTCTAGCAGACGAACCAAGTTGAATTCGAGTAAATCCTTTCTTGGGCATATATTTCTTATCTTAGAGATACGAAAAATGCAAAAATAAAAATATTATTTTTTTTAATTTATGCGCTATCAGACCCCTTAAGGGGAACTTAAAGCAAATAATCAGAAAGGGTTGCGAGGCTATATCTTAGAACCAATGGAGAATATTTTAAGAGCTTCGATTTATTTAAAAGTCAGAAAAATATATGTCCCGATATTATCAATGTTTCTGTTTTATCAGCCTAAAATTCGCCAAGGGGCTGTTAAAAGCGGGTCTTTACGATACAACAAATGGCCTGATAACAGTGCTTGAGTTTGAGCGCAACGAAAATTGGAATCGAGTGCCCCCATTATTGCCTTTTGAGCCAATATATTGAACAAAGATGGTGATAATGGTAACCGGGCGACAATATGCTCCTTACCCTATAAGTCGCGCAGAATTCAGAAAACTGAATTAAAAATTATGATTTTTTAATTCAGTTTACTACAAGAAACTGCAGGCTCGTAATTTTTGGACCAATAATAATGAATAATAAACATATTTAACTATCAAAACCGGCAGTTCTTACGGTTCTCAATTATTCCACAAAAATATCAAACTTTGCCTTATTTTCGTCGAGAATAAAAAGATCCTCCCCTTAAGATAGCTGTAAAATTGTTCACCTAGGTTAGAAATATTTCAATATTTCAAACTATTCTCCTAGCGCGGAATGCAAAATTGATCGCTGACTTTACTGATAATATAGCAGAACATTTTTCAACTTCTGTTCTCCCCGAATATAGACTTATTATTTATTTACTGTTTGGCCGAATAATTGGGCAACAATTCAGTCAATATTGAATGTCAGTTTGAGCGGTTTTTGCGCTGGCTGCGTCGTTCAACCATATTTCTACAAAAAATGATGCTGATATGACAGTTATAGTTTACGGATTGTATTTCCGAATGATGCTCACATATTTGTTTTTATCAGAAATTGAGGCCATGTATGCTGACGACTTTTATTCCCAACAGCACGGCGCAACATGCTGCTCAGCTAGGAGGGGAAACACTGGGACATGAACAATGCGTTAACAATTTTCCTAGCATGTGAATTTCCACCAGAGAGATTTCAACTGACCGCTAAAATCGCGCCGTTTGGCATAATAGACTTGTTTATCTCTGTTCACAATAAAGAAAAGCTCTCGCCGCATGCATTCGAATATCTGTGTAATAATTAAAATATATTTTCTTACACAAACATTGCATTTCACTTCGAATTTTTAATAAAATATTTTGACGAAAGACAGTATCTAACAAGAAAATAAAGAAATAAAATTAAGTGCGAAAATTGTCGATGATGCTAAATTGACAATAACCTTGAAATCAATGGAATGTGGCGCTAAACTCATTGTTATCGGCGATACTCATAAATTCAGCGTTAAGGTTGCACAGAGAAAGCGCAAAATTCGCAAACGAAAAAATTAAAGGGTTGTGTACAGGACACGACCACGGTGACATTAAAAATATAGCTTTTTTATCTATCACACATATCGACACACGTTCTTGTTCACTCGCCTGTTTTCATATGTTACAATACCCATTAAAACATAATTTATTGAAGGTCTTTTAACGGTAATCTATTAATTAATCAAGTATCTCACTAGGTGATTGGCATTATTTGGCTGATCCATCTAGTAAAAATAGGCTGGTCTGTCCACAAAATATATTCAAAAGAAAAGTTCCATATTGAGAGCTGTGATGAGGAAACCCACGCCCGCCAACGGAAATATACAGATTCTCCATAAAATATGAAATTTCATTTTCCATTTAAATTTTCAATAATGTACTAATGAACTTAAGTAAACAATCTTAAGTGTAAGTATTTCTTGATCGATTAGTGGTGGAAAAATGAAATTATTTGATAAATTACATTGTTATGCAACGTTCGCACTACCAGTTAAAACGGGTTTTTATGCTATCTTGGTGACATTTTTCTTGTTGCTAATTATTAAAACGTGTTATAACTCTGTAGTGTAAACATTGTATTATTAAACCAATTCTGCAGCGTTTTATGTTATATAGGTGTTTTATGTGGTAATAGGACTGACATAATTATATCTTCAGTACAGCGGTTTGTTTCATAATTTAAAACAGATTTATTTTAAAATTTAAATTAGTATACCCAACCGTATTTGTTGTATACCTTAAAACGCAATTAGAACTGTGTTTTAAATACATAGGGTAGGACAGATATTCTGACTGGTTAAACTGGGAAAACAATTTTAAGTCCAGTAACGCTTAAGACATGGCTTGAATTTGAATCGAAAAAGAACACCCGCTTCAACTGCTGCTGGGACGGTAAGTTCTGTTTTAAAATTTTCCGTTGTGTGCAGTACGAAACAAAAGTGTTCGAAATTAGAAAACAAAAAGTTCTGCTGGGAATGTGATTGTTTCCGATGCAATTACACTCAGATTTTTCACGCAGGGGATACAGGCCGTGTAAATGAAAACCGCGTAAATTAAAAAAAAACGCGTTAATGAAAACCGCGTAAATTTCAAAATCCGCGTAAAAACCTGAGTGTACTCTCCTATGTAAAATACTACGCTGCTGAACAGTGCAATAACTACAGAAGCACGTTGTCAGATGCCTTACTGATAAAAAACATATAACCGAAATATGAAAACCAATTGGCTCTTTACCCTACGCAGCTACAAAGCGCCGTAAACATGGATTAACAAGTTACAACGCACACGCATGCATAAAAATAAATATATTTTTTTCAAACGCAACACTCTTATGTGGTTTTCGTTTGAGGCGAAACTGAGTCAGTTCCTAACCCCAACTGCTGTCAAAATGTATGAACTGACAGCGGTTGGGGTTAGAACCTGACTCAGTTTCAGGTTCAAGCGAAATCGCCATTAAGCAGCACACACCGTATTGAATTAAATCCAAACCACCCCACCCACCCACTTTGCAAATCATTCTGTGACACCGTGCTGGTACCCGAAAAATCCGCACACGGCCACCGCTTCCGAAAATGCATAGCGTCTACCGCTTATTGTAATGCCCAGACGCTGAAGCCATGTTCGACATAAGAACAAAAACTGATTCAAACGGGTACGCGTCACCGCTATTTATAAACTAACCGTATATGGTTTAGTCACTTAGGTGCGAGTGTGTGCAAATGCCAACGTTACCGAAAATCGATAGCGCTTATTGCATCGCCCGGAGACGACGTTGCTCGTGTGGGATAAGAGCAACAACTGATTTAAACGGACATGCGTTGCTTCTATTTATGACTTTTCGTGTTTCATTGAGCAACTAAGCTGCCCTCTTTTGACGGCTGTGTCTGAGAAATCTGCCTCACGAATGGTATTTTTCCCGTTTTTTGTGAACTTTTTAATCTTACCAATTTCCAAAAGTCTACTTTTATTGGGGAGATATTAAATTATTACCAATATTTAAGTTAGGTGTTTCTGAATCGGTTGGTGTATGAATTATTAAAATCCATCTAGTAATATCGGAGTTATAAGCGTGCAAACCTTACATAGTTTCGTTACATGGGAGATAGTTTAGATTTTAGAATGACACCTAGCCCCAGATAGTGGAGTAAGACATTTTTAATGTCAAAAGCAGTTTTTTTCCACACCGTATGTCAGATCTTCATAAAAATCAATCAGCGTATGTAGAATGTTGTTACAGTACTGCTGATTGATTTTTATGAAGATCTGACATACGGTGTGGAAAAAAACTGCTTTTTGACATTAAAAATGTCTTACTCCACTATCTGGGGCTAGGTGTCATTCTAAAATCTAAACTATCTCCCATGTAACGAAACTATGTAAGGTTTGCACGCTTATAACTCCGATATTACTAGATGGATTTTAATAATTCATACACCAACCGATTCAGAAACACCTAACTTAAATATTGGTAATAATTTAATATCTCCCCAATAAAAGTAGACTTTTGGAAATTGGTAAGATTAAAAAGTTCACAAAAAACGGGAAAAATACCATTCGTGAGGCAGATTTCTCAGACACAGCCGTCAAAAGAGGGCAGCTTAGTTGCTCAATGAAACACGAAAAGTCATAAATAGAAGCAACGCATGTCCGTTTAAATCAGTTGTTGCTCTTATCCCACACGAGCAACGTCGTCTCCGGGCGATGCAATAAGCGCTATCGATTTTCGGTAACGTTGGCATTTGCACACACTCGCACCTAAGTGACTAAACCATATACGGTTAGTTTATAAATAGCGGTGACGCGTACCCGTTTGAATCAGTTTTTGTTCTTATGTCGAACGGGTAAGATCATGGCTTCAGCGTCTGGGCATTACAATAAGCGGTAGACGCTATGCATTTTCGGAAGCGGTGGCCGTGTGCGGATTTTTCGGGTACCAGCACGGTGTCACAGAATGATTTGCAAAGTGGGTGGGTGGGGTGGTTTGGATTTAATTCAATACGGTGTGTGCTGCTTAATGGCGATTTCGCTTGAACCTGAAACTGAGTCAGGTTCTAACCCCAACCGCTGTCAGTTCATACATTTTGACAGCAGTTGGGGTTAGGAACTGACTCAGTTTCGCCTCAAACGAAAACCACATAAGAGTGTTGCGTTTGAAAAAAATATATTTATTTTTATGCATGCGTGTGCGTTGTAACTTGTTAATCCATGTTTACGGCGCTTTGTAGCTGCGTAGGGTAAAGAGCCAATTGGTTTTCATATTTCGGTTATATGTTTTTTATCAGTAAGGCATCTGACAACGTGCTTCTGTAGTTATTGCACTGTTCAGCAGCGTAGTATTTTACATAGGAGAGTACACTCAGGTTTTTACGCGGATTTTGAAATTTACGCGGTTTTCATTAACGCGTTTTTTTTTAATTTACGCGGTTTTCATTTACACGGCCTGTATCCCCTGCGTGAAAAATCTGAGTGTAATTGCATCGGAAACAATCACATTCCCAGCAGAACTTTTTGTTTTCTAATTTCGAACACTTTTGTTTCGTACTGCACACAACGGAAAATTTTAAAACAGAACTTACCGTCCCAGCAGCAGTTGAAGCGGGTGTTCTTTTTCGATTCAAATTCAAGCCATGTCTTAAGCGTTACTGGACTTAAAATTGTTTTCCCAGTTTAACCAGTCAGAATATCTGTCCTACCCTATGTATTTAAAACACAGTTCTAATTGCGTTTTAAGGTATACAACAAATACGGTTGGGTATACTAATTTAAATTTTAAAATAAATCTGTTTTAAATTATGAAACAAACCGCTGTACTGAAGATATAATTATGTCAGTCCTATTACCACATAAAACACCTATATAACATAAAACGCTGCAGAATTGGTTTAATAATACAATGTTTACACTACAGAGTTATAACACGTTTTAATAATTAGCAACAAGAAAAATGTCACCAAGATAGCATAAAAACCCGTTTTAACTGGTAGTGCGAACGTTGCATAACAATGTAATTTATCAAATAATTTCATTTTTCCACCACTAATCGATCAAGAAATACTTACACTTAAGATTGTTTACTTAAGTTCATTAGTACATTATTGAAAATTTAAATGGAAAATGAAATTTCATATTTTATGGAGAATCTGTATATTTCCGTTGGCGGGCGTGGGTTTCCTCATCACAGCTCTCAATATGGAACTTTTCTTTTGAATATATTTTGTGGACAGACCAGCCTATTTTTACTAGATGGATCAGCCAAATAATGCCAATCACCTAGTGAGATACTTGATTAATTAATAGATTACCGTTAAAAGACCTTCAATAAATTATGTTTTAATGGGTATTGTAACATATGAAAACAGGCGAGTGAACAAGAACGTGTGTCGATATGTGTGATAGATAAAAAAGCTATATTTTTAATGTCACCGTGGTCGTGTCCTGTACACAACCCTTTAATTTTTTTCGTTTGCGAATTTTGCGCTTTCTCTGTGCAACCTTAACCCTAGAACGTTGCACTGGGGTACAAATGTACGCCACAGGCCTTCTTTGGAGCCGTGTAAAGACGAAAATTCGGCATTTATCGACCTGGGACCCTATCCATAATTTAATTTAGAGCTCCTAGTAAGAGTAGGAAAAGGTGGTATAGTCAATTTGCTTATAGCCTTCGTGGAAGCAGGTGTCAAAGTTGGCGTGGGGTACATGTGTACCCCAGTGTACGGTTGCCGTTAGCGTTTCGTCAGATTTTGTGCTGTCAATGGAAATGTGACTCGTGACAATACCAGTTTAAATACTGATTGTTTTTCTACGTAAGGAATAATTAGTATTATAAAATCGTTTTTAATCACTTATTCAACTAATTTAATTTAATTTAATTTTGAAGTAGAGTCGTTCTCATATTTGCAGATTTTTATTGTTTTATTGTTTATTTTTTATAGTTTTTCAAAACAATGGCTTGCAAGTATAATTTGCGCACAGAAACTGCTGTAACAGTAACGTTGCCCGATTTTTAAACTTTCACTCTTCCAATTAGCACTTTTTCAAAAATATCGAAAATCCTTTTTGTACCCTTTCTAGACCATATTTTCAACTTTTAGAAAATTCGCAGTATTTTTTGTGAAAAAAGTCAAAGCCGCGATTTTTTCACTTTTTTTTTGCTGAAACCAATTTATGTATCATTGATTCAATAAATTCCATACTTTCACTTACACAGCTGTTTTCGCAATTAAAAAAACGAAGAAAATTATGTATTACACTGAAACCTCCATTTACGAACCAAGCCGGGGGTTCGTAAATTGAATTAGTTCGTAAAAAAAGTGTTCGTTATTTGGGATTTAGTTCGTAAAAAAAGTTTGCTTCACATTCTTTTTAATATTCGTTGGTTGAGCAATATTCTCGATAACCCTGACAATATGGGTATTTTTGGAACGGGCTTGACAAGTAGATGCTGAAAATGGACAAATGGAACCGTTTTGAAATCCAAGATGGCGACTTCCGGTTGAGCAATATTCTCGATAACCCTAACAATATGGGTATTTTTGGAACGGGCTTGACAAGTAGATGCTGAAAATGGACAAATGGAATCGTTTTAAAATCCAAGATGGCGACTTCCGGTTGAGCAATATTCTCGATAACCTTAACAATATGGGTATTTTTGGAACGGGCTTAACAAGTAGATGCTGAAAATGGACAATTGGAACCGTTCTGAAATCCAAGATGGCGACTTCCGGTTGAGCAATATTCTTGATAACCCTAACAATATGGGTATTTTTGGAACGGGCTTGACAAGTAGATGCTGGAAATAGACAAATGGAACCGTTTTGAAATCCAAGATGGCGACTTCCGGTTGAGCAATATTCTCGATTACCCTAACAATATGGTTATTTTTGGAACGAGCTTGACAAGTAGATGATGAAAATTGACAATTGGAAACTTTTCCAAGTTCAATATGACGATTGCCGGTAAAGCGATGATAACGAACAATATGGGTTATATTTCCGTCATGTACTCGTCAACCCTATCTCAAAAATACCCATATTGTTGAGGTTATAGAGAATTGGATTCCAAAATAGTTCAAGACATCGATTTCCGTCATGCACTCGTCAACTCCATTCCGAAAATACCCATATTGTTGAGGTTATAGAGAATTTATCTAAACCGGAAGTCGCCATCTTGGATTCCAAAATGGCTCAAGATATCGATTTCCGTCATGCACTCGTCAACCCCATTCCGAAAATACCCATATTGTTGAGGTTATAGAGAATTTATTTAAACCGGAAGTCGACATCTTGGATTCTAAAATGGCTCAAGACATCGATTTCCGTCATGCACTCGTCAACCCCATTCCGAAAATACCCATATTGTTGTGGTTATAGAGAATTTATATACACCGGAAGTCGACATCTTGGATTCTAAAATGGCTCAAGACATCGATTTCCGTCATGAACTCGTCAACCCCATTCCGAAAATACCCATATTGTTGTGGTTATAGAGAATTTATATACACCGGAAGTCGCCATCTTGGATTCCAAAATGGCTCAAGACATCGATTTCCGTCATGCACTCGTCAACCCCATTCCGAAAATACCCATATTGTTGAGGTTATAGAGAATTTATCTAAACCGGAAGTCGCCATCTTGGATTCCAAAATGGCTCAAGACATCGATTTCCGTCATACACTCGTCAACCCCATTCCGAAAATACCCATATTGTTGAGGTTATAGAGAATTTATCTAAATCGGAAGTCGCCATCTTGGATTCCAAAATGGCTCACGACAACGATTTCCGTAATGCACTCGTCAACCCCATTCCGAAAATACCCATATTGTTGAGGTTATAGAGAATTTATCTAAACCGGAAGTCGCCATCTTGGATTCCAAAATGGCTTAAGACAACGATTTCCGTAATGCACTCGTCAACCCTATTTCGAAAATACCTAACTTATATTAGTAACAATTAACTAAGAATACATAAGTATATAACTTCATGCTGTAATGTACGAACTCAAACTTTCCAAAAAGTGTTCGTTATTTCGAATTTAGTTCGTAAAAAAAGAGTTCGTTATTTCGAATTTAGTTCGTAAAAAAAGTTACGTAAATCGAATATTACGTAAAAAGAGTTCGTAAATGGAGGTTTCAGTGTATACACATCTTTTATGTTCATTTTTTCCTACGAAAATTGCGATCGTGCGTGGGGTACATTTGAACCCTAAAAAAACGTATGTAAATTTAATCCCAATTCTTTGAACTGAGTTGATTGGTATATAGATTCGCGCTTCTTAAAAAATCTTCGTAATTTTAATGGTTTCAGTACTTTTTTTTCATAATAATTGTGAAGCAGAACGGTTTCAAAGTGCAGCACTAATTAATTCATTACTCAGCCTACAATCGATGAAATGCGTCTAAATTTTCATCAACAGCTTTGCGTTGTTGTTGAGAACCAGTGTTATAACACAAATACCCTGAAAACGATTAAACGCTTGTGTTTGAGCACAACGAGAACTCAAATCGAGAGCCTCTATTTTTGCGCTACCATTTGACCAAATGCGTTGAATGAAGATGGCTTCAAATGGCGAAAATAGGCTCATTACCCTATGAACTACAAAAGACTTGAACAATTCGTGCAATTGTGCTTCGAAAATGTTTAAAAAAAACGTTTGAAAAACGATTTAGGAGAATATTTAAAAGGGAACAAATTTGTTATTGATAGGTTATTTCAATAGACCAAGTTTTCTTTGCTATCGTCTGACTCTATAAATTCTAATATACTTTGAACTGGTTTTTCCTACATATCGACAAGATTGCAAAGCTATATCTCGCTTTGCTACTTGTTAAAATTTTCTGTTATTTTAACTACTAACGAGACCAAAATTATAACACAATATGTTACGGAAATTGCATTCTGTTATAATCTTGTTATTTCATTCTGGATTGCAGTGATGCAAAAATCCAATTTAATCGATCTTGTAAGCAGCGTTAGACTGCTCCTAAAACTTTTCGAATCATAGCAATATGTTAGACGATCTATTGATATCTCATTTCATAACATATGATAATACCAATACGCAATAGTGCAATACATAAATTCCCATCTATCTGCCAATCTAGATTTTATCAGGATCTACCTCTAACGATAAGATTTTTTCCCGATATTTACCATGTTGTATGTACCAAAAACGTGCCTGGCGTTCGAGTAAACTCTTGTTTCCAAATATGCCGGATCGATTAGGCTAACAACTCGAGCCGATAAATAAATAATTGCTGCTGAACTCGAACTGAACCAATAAAACGGCACGTGATGCTTATTCTCTTGTCCTACGTATTGGCAAATAATTTATGATGCCCAATTTATATCAGTTGTAGGGGATATTTTTAGCATTTAGAATGTATAGCAGTCGGCTCAAGCCTACAATAATAATATTGCGGAGTTTTTTTTGCTGACAGATCGAAGCTGTCACAGCATCAAACATATCTGTACGGCATCCTCACAGCAGCTAATTTTAAAAGTACATCGTTAATTATCGCACTAATTTACGAAGAGTCACACTGCACAACTGTTAATTAGCTCATATACTGCTATAGTCGTAAATGGAAATGGAGCGGGTCGACCTGTGTTAACCAAGTATGACTGCATCAGTGCAGCTTCGAAACATTCGTCGCTATCTGTTTTATAGGACTCAAAAAATTATTTCAGTCGTGGGCGGCCCGCTAACCAACGTCCTGGAGTCTGTATTTCCCAGCACGTAAAATATCTAACGTTCTTGTTTCGCCACAGAGAAGAAGTTAGAATGCACTTCAGCATAACCCACTCCCGCGTGTGCTGCATGCGATATGGTAGGGTTGATGAGCCCTTAGTCATCTTATCGGTTGGGGTGGCAGATCATTTCGTTGATTACTCGGTCTGCAAACAATGGATTTGGTATAAATCTGTATCAACAGAGCCATAGATAGAAGATTTTTTTTGGCTAGAACAACATTTCTTTAAAAAACCTGTGTAGACTTTCAAATCGATATATGTTCGTAGGAAATCAGTGACTTACTATTTCCATTTAATCATCTATTTGCTATATGTAGTTTGACAGTTGTAATCCAGCTGCATACCTACAAATGGTTGCTAAACGTGTTTTAGTCGCTCGCTTTATTCGTAATGGTAGTTGTAGTTGCTTACACACCTTTTCATTATGAGACTAAACGTTTGTAACCTTTGGAGAAGCTGAGATGAATTAAGAAACAGTTACCCTAGGCGGGTTCCATCGGTGTTTCTGCAGTTGAAACATAATAATAGCATTATTGATTAGAACGTCTGGTTTTCCTCTAGATTGAACTTATTTCCAATCGCAGACGATTGATATAGAGAAACTGCCTGCCGGTGCAATATGCACACTGTCGCATAAAACATGCACTTTCAATGTCACCATCGGGGAATGCAACAAGCGGCCGGCCGGTCAGGGTCACGTTTCCGGTTCACCCGACGAAAAAGGCCGCAAATCACAACAAATATCCGCACGTGGTTTAATCATATTTGCTAACGAATTGTTGGCGTTGTCATGAAGCCTGTGGATATTTACCGGCGATGTGTCGGTATTTTTCGTAAACCTGTAGATATTTTGTTGCCGATTTGCAAATTTATCGTATATCACCTGTGGATATTTGCTATTATTGGGCTGTTTCCAAACAAACGTTGACCTTGAACTTTGGTTAATCACCTAGCAACAGTTGATATGGAAGTGGGAAATTTGCAACACGTGGTCAGACAGCTGAGAATTAAGTTGCTATGGACGCAAATGATAACAGCTCCTGTCAGTGGTTACTAACTAACGTACAGTTTCTAAGGTAAGTTGTTTTGTGGTTTGTCTAAATCGGTAAACAGTGCATGCGCAGTTTTGTTATGCATGATGAATGTTGATCTATTTGTCAAAATTGTTGATCAGTTTCCAGGACGATATAGCTTAGGGCATGCTCATTAGTTAGCGAGCTGAAAAATGGAGCACAGAGTTGATCACGATTACTCCTGGAAGTATAATTTAACGGTAGAATGTGCGTCGCTTGTTTTTTCAGATGAATGCAAGAAAAGTAACGGCACATTGTGTTTTATGTGCCAAATTCACCCATGGGAACCATATATTTTGTTGAATTTGCAATTGATTTTTCACTTAGGTTCTGGTCGTTGTTGAAGAAGGACTAACTTTACCAGTGCCCTCGGTGATAATTGCATAATTGCAAAATTGATTCTAGTAAGCTTAAGCGTTAGTTTTCATGATGGGATATTGTTTGAGTTCGAAATCCCGCTTTTCCTAGATCAAGAAACTACCGATAATGGTGAACAGGAGCAGCCGCAAGCACCGACCTCCTCGGAATCGGATGCGCGGGCTGGTCCTCCAGAAATTGCTGTTGAAGAAGTAGCGGAAGCATCTGGAGGTGAACAAATGCAGAATGTGGTACATGATCATCATGATGAGGAGCATGATCATGATCACGACCACGATCATGATCCTGAACATGAGCATGTACACGATCACGAAACTGAAGAGGAGGAGGAACAGGAAGAGGAAATATCCGAAGAAGATATGCTGCAGGTAATTTCAAAATGCTGTGCGTTTCCCTTGTGATAGAATCGATTATTTTTCATTTGTTGTGCGAAGGTAACGTACAACTTTAATTGACGTACTGTATTGAAATTAGTTTGTTTATTGCGTTTAAGATAAATTACAGTGATTTCGGAATTAGAACGAAATTAATCGATTGGGTGACGAAAAATTTCACTGTAAATACTGCGCACTTATTTCATGCACCGTACATCAGTCAATCTGAAGCGCAAATTGTTGTCCTTCTGGTTGCGTTTTTGAGCTTTTTAGTATAGTTATTTTTATAGCATGGGTTTTGATAAATCAATAATTTTAGCGTGATTTTGTATTGGTCGTGATGTTTGTATATATACCTCTGTTGAAGGATTTTCTGCAGCAATTTCCTGTGGCAATGATTTGTGAGCTAACTGCTTGCTATAATACACTGAAAACCGTTCGATAAAAAAATGACAAAATCAATGCTTGTTTTGCTTTTCTCCTATAGAAAGGTTATGCAATCACTTTGAACACTGACAACTTAATCCCGGCCCGGAGGGCCGTCTTTCATATACCATTCGACGCAGTTCGTCGAATTCGGCAAATGTCTGTGTGTGCGTATGTATGTGTGTGTATGTATGTATGTATGTATGTATGTATGTATGTATGTATGTATGTATGTATGTATGTATGTATGTATGTATGTATGTATGTATGTATGTATGTATGTATGTATGTATGTATGTATGTATGTATGTATGTATGTATGTATGTATGTATGTATGTATGTATGTATATATGTATGTATGTATGTATGTATGTGACCAAAAATATGCACATCGGTTACTCGGAGTTGGCTGAACCGATTTCATCAAAGTTAGTCTCAAATAAAAAGTACAACGTTCCCATAGGCTGCTATTGAATTTCATTAAATTCCAAGCTCCGGTTCCGGAGTTACGGGTTTAAGAGTGCAGACACACAGCAAATTCACATTTTTGCCTTTCTCCTATAGAAAGGTTATGCAATCACTCTGAACATCGTCAACTGAATCATAGGCTGCTATTGAATTTTATTAAATTCCGAGTTCCGGTTCCGGAGTTACGGGTTTAAGAGTGCAGACACACAGCAAATTCACATTTTTGCCTTTCTCCTACAGAAAGGTTATGCAATCACCCTGAACATCGTCAATTTAATCCCAGCCAATTTTTATGACTTGTATAGGTTTTCTGTATTTTAACAGGGGCGTAATTAGGGTAATACGATAAGGGGTACTCCCTCTCCCCCACATCACTCACCACCTTTTCCTAAATCGCTCTTCCGTCATCATGCACCTCCCTACCCGAATAAAATTTTCTAGTTCCTCCACAATAAATTTTCCTAGTGCGTCTGAAAAACCAGTGAAAAATTTGGATTGAAATGATTTTGAGTTGAGAAACTAATTTGAAATTTCTTAACAAGTTGAAAATTTTCGGTGGAGTCCAAACTCCCGAACTCTCCTCCTGGATCCGCCGCTGATTTCAAGTATTTCAGCGTCGACACATAGCAACTCAAGTTCGAAGCTCGATTCATTGTACGTATGTGTAAATCGCACTGAATATGTAATAGACATTTCCACCATTATATTAAACATTCCCAACCATGGAATCGAAGTTTGGATAAATGAGAAAGGCACAATGGCACCACTAGGTGGATTAAAACGGGTTTTTTTTTCTAATTAGATCATCAAATCAAAAAATTTATTAAAAATACAAAATTACTAATTAAGTTATTTTCTTTTCATTTTACGAGATTCTCAAACAATAACTAATGAAAATAATTTTTGATTTTCGATTAAAGACGCATAATATTCCAAAAGTCAGGTGAAGCAAGGAACTAGTCGAATTTTGAAAATAAACTTATAAATTATAAATAGAGCTAATTGGGTCATTAAGTCATGTATTGTTTTGGGTGTCATCCGAAGCAGCTGACGTTAAAGAAACGTAGTCACTTTTTGCGTTTCTCATATTAAAAAGGGCAATTGTTCCCAAAACCATTGCCCGAAGCCCGGAAGGTCTTGTCTTACATACCACTCAAGCGGGAATCTTTTTATAGTAAGGTTTAAAAAGCTGGAGTATTGGCACTGTGTGGGCTAACGACTTACTTTTGAGCCTAACCACTAAAACACTTCTTTCTCTTCTTTCGACCTTTGTCCCCTCGGAACTATATCAAGGTATTACTTGATGGGGAGCGGGGGAGGGGGAGGGCTTGTGCTTTTGTTGCACCGCTTTCTTTTCCAAACAAGTTTTCTGCAACTATCTCGAATCCTCACTTGATCCATGAAATGACTCAACCTTTCAGCCATTGAACTCTCGACTCTTCTCTTGCTTTTTGCTTCCATCTATTACGTGACAATTTAGCTCTCGTCTTAGTGAGCCGTTTAGCTGCTGATTCCAGGAGCAGATTTTACCTAGCTTTATCGAGATCTATTCGGGTAATGACAGTGATTCTACCGTCCTCCGACTGAGAGCTCCCAGGCGGCGGAATTTCTTTCGGCATTGATATATGTTGCGTAAGCTGATTAGCTCCCATTTTTGTCACGATATAGTTGGATAGTCCACGGTGGCAAATCTACCCTACTGTTAATTCCCCGGCCGTAGATTTTTCCCCATACCGATGTTCGTTTCCGTGAACCCTTATATCTCGATCAAGACCCCGGCGATGGATCTAGCCTACTCAACGGCCAGTCCCTAGGATGTCTGTCCAACATTTCCAGGTGGAGCGTAGCTAGTGGTAGTGAACACTGGCGCCCAACGACCCCCTGGTAGCTGTCCGACGCGATCTACTTGCTCTAATTCCCGGCGGTGGATCTAGCCTACTCACAAGCAACCCGGTAGGGTGTCGAGGCCATTCCGGCGATACCTGTGGAGCTTGACGTCCGGTTTGCTGGCATCAGGGATGTAATGCACCTCAGAGCAAATAAAGAGAAGAATAAAAAACGCTCTTTGCACTTTTCAGGCGAACCACCGCTCTTCTCTTTCACAATAAACCTCTTCACTCCGATGTGTGTGGCTCCCATACGTGCATTCCACTCGATGGCTGCACGCCTCAAAGAGTAGAAATAAAGAGGCTCTTTAGTGTGAATCTTGGTCCCACGCGCACAGAAGCAGAAAAAGCAACCAAAAAACATTTTAAGAACGTTCTTCCGATCAAACTTTATCTGAATTGTAGTTTGATTCGCTTTCCTACTACTTGCCAGTGAGGGGAGGCACAAAAAAGTGGCTCTTCAAGGTGACTCTTTGAACGAAATTGTGCAGCTCTTGGTGCACAGATCTTTCTCCTTTTCGTTTTCAGGTTTCTCTTTGTGCGGTCGTTCTGCACATCGTAGTGTTTTTGTGCTGCTCTATTTTTCATCGGTGTATTTCGCTCTTTGTGGCACATTGAGTGAGCAAATAACAAGCCTGGCTGGCATCCTGACGACCCAAACCTGCACTACTCAAGTTCACCGGTGGTGAAATTTTTTCGAATCCGATTTGTTGTTTTACGGCGGACTTCTAGTCAGTGACGCTGCTTTGTTGGACCCTTCGTCACTTTCTCTGCAGATCGTAGAGTACACTCGATACTACTCTATTGACCACATCCCACATATGCTCATCGTGGTACATCTTTTCGACGGTATTATCAACAGCCACGCCAGGCCCTTCGAACTTCTTCGAACTTAAGGTATTCGGCGACCACGTGTTCCAATGTCTTTTGCAAGTTTACACATTCCGGGCAAAGAGGTGACGAAGCATGTCCAAACCGATGGATGTACTTCCGGAAGCATCCGTGCCCGGACATAAACTGTGTCAAATGGAAGTCCACTGAGCCATGGCTCCTTTGCATCCACACTGACACATTAGTCGGCGGGTCCACCTTCCTTTCTCCGCATTGTTCCACTCTTGCTACTTCTTAGCTAACGAGTCCACTCTGACCAGTCTACTAGTACTTCGTCTGTTCCTCCACTGGTTGCATTCCACGTCGTCAGCCAAAGTGATGCAGCTGATAATCATCCCGGCAATGCCGCATACCGTCTCCGACGAAATCGTTCTATACGCTCTCGCTACACGAACCGCCATTAGGTGAAACGTGCTCGTAAACTTCGTCCGGTTCCGCTTTGAGTTCAGTGCAGCAGCCCAGGCCAGGTCTGGTGCTGAATCTTGCTCCTCTGATGATCGGCATGACCCTTGCCAAAACGTTTGTTGTCCTTGCAGCTTTCTCCCATACCTAGTCGTCATGGCTGTTAAAAAACTGACTTTTTCAGAAACACCCTAGGTTAAAGAAGACAAATAATTATAACATGAAAACCGATAATGCTATAACTTTGATGCATTTGAAAATGTTACTTGAAAAACATTTTTCTACAACTTACAACTACAACTGAAGTAAGTACCTTGCTATACCATTTTGCTCGAAAAATAATTTTTCGAAAAGAATGTTCGAGAGGACCACCCTAGTTACATTTTACTTTAAAAGAAAGCCAATTTTATTCCCAAAAATATTCTATCAGACATAATTTCTCTAAAATGAACGGTTTGGGAGTTCTTGATTTTTGTACCTTGTGACTCATAGTGCGGGCATGCAATGCTTCGTTTCCTACCGGTACCATCGCTACGCTTGGTCATCTGATGCTCTCTAAACATCTTGTTTGAATGGGATATGGTACAATGTACGATACCGAGCCACTACCGATCCATTGCCATCAACACAATAAATTGTTATAAACAATTAACTGCAACTATTTTTTTGAGAATATGACCCTTAGAATGATTATATACTCGCAGAGAAATAAGGCATATTCGAATCAAATATTTTCTGACTTTGATGCTAAGTCAAAGATTTTGTTGAAACAGAAATAAATTTCCTTTTTTTTCGAATACCAAACATAGTTGGTACAAAAATATTGGCATTAGTGATAAAATAAACTGCATTTTGATTCTAAAATCCCTACAAAAAAAAACAAGTAATATTCGTATCAAACGTATTGAAACTTTGATTCAAATTCAAGCATTTAGTTGAACCAAAAAAATTTGTACTATTTGAAACAAAAATACTGGGGTGACATTGCGCATCTCGAAACGAAAGGTTTATTGTATGCAAGCTTGTATGAAAAAGTCGATTCGAAATGGTTCCATAATGTCGCCCCTGCTTTTAGATTTTGAAATACATTGAAGATGGTTTGACTGTGTTTGGTTCGATCTCCGCCATTTTGTTGTATCATACAAATAAAAAAATGAAATATTGAAATTCATCGAACGTGAGGAAGTAGAGCTAACACAGCATTTAATAGCGAAAAGGTTGGAAAAGTTATCATTTAGGAGATGTAATTGCGCAAATTTAAAAATATAGTTTTAAAACTGAAATCTAACTATAACGAGGTGCAAAGATTCAATGCGGGCTTGATATTCTGCTCACAATCTTAGGCAAAGTTAAAAAATTGGGATTCGGTGCAACATACAAGCACCTCAGGATAGAGGGAAAAACAAAAATCAAGATATTAATATTAATTACACCTTTTTTGAAAACAAAAAGAAAAGTTTTTTAGGGGGTGGGCGTAGCGTATTGGTAAATCGATTGCCTTGTACGCAGCGCACCTGGGTTCGAGTCCCGACCCCGCACATAGGGTTAGAAATTTTTCATAAGAGATTTTTCTAACCCGAAGAGGTTTTTTAATTCAAATGTATTTTTTCATTATTTTAAAAAGAAAAGCATATTTCAACTAACAATTAACATGCTTTGTTTCAAAAAAACCTGTTTTAATCCACCTAGCGGTGCAATTGTGCCTTTCTCATTTCTCTAAACTATGGCTTTTTATGTTCAACATAATTGTGGAAATGTCCATTACATTCTTAGTACATTTTGCACTTATATACAATGGCATGCCAGCCACGAACTTGATGAGCTAGGTGTGGACGGTGAAACACTTGAAACAAAAAAATATCATACTCCATTAGCCCAATCAGCATTAGATCAATGTTATCTGCTTGCTAACTCATTTTGTCATGCAGGGGTGGGTATGTGAGGAGGACGAAAGTCCCATGAACGAACGACTTCCCAGCTTAAATTGGTATGCTTTGTGATATAGTGGTGGTTTAAAGATGATGGGGTTGGAAGGTAGGGGTATGAGGGCTGGATGGAGTGGTGGTCTGAGGAGTGATTTAAGGAGATTTTTAAAGGAGGGGAGTGAACAGTAGAGGGGGGGTGTAACCCCTCTCCGTAAACCATCAACTACGCCCCTGTTAAAATCCAGAAACCTTATGCGAGTCGAAAAAAAAATTGGCCCTCCGGGATTAGGTTGACGTTTTTCAGAGTGATTGCATAACCTTTCTATATGAGAAAGGCAAAAATGCGCCAAAATCCAAAAAAGTGAATCGTCGTCAAATTTTTTTTCGAGTTTGCATCAAATCTCGACGTTTCATGCACCTTGAACACATTTAGCATCAAAAATAAAAATTCTATTTTTAATTTTTCCTATAGTTTATATGAGAAATTTCTGTGTGGCCGCACTCTGAAACCCGTAATTCCGGAACTAGAATTCCGATCGATCCAAAATTCAATAGCAGCCGATGGGAAGGTTGCACCTTTCATTTGAGACTAAGTTTGGGCAAATCGGTCCAGCCATCTCTGAGAAAAATGAGTGACATTATTTGACACATACGCACATACATACACACACACATACACACACATACACACATACACACACATACACACACATACACACATACATACACACATTCACACACATACAGACTTTTTCCGATCTCGACGAACTGAGTCGAATGGGATATGACACTCGGCCCTCCGGGCCGGGATTAGGTTGGCGTTTTTCAGAGTGATTGCATAACCTTTCTATATGAGAAAGGCAAAAAGATATGATAGATTCAAACAAAATTATTATTGAATCTACACAGAATCCTACGAAGGCTTGTTAGTAGAAACAACAAACATTTTTTTTGGAAAATAATAACAAATATATTTGAATCTAAAAAAATTGTAATAAGGCCCTGATTCAAAAATATATATTTTTGATTTCAAAGCGAATTATTTTGGAATCCAATATACATTGTCTGCGTGTATTCATGCTATGTTCGGGCTCCTGAAATCTCGAGGCCCCATGGCCCTCACCCAAAGTGCACATGCGTACAGACGGTACTGCTGTCTCCACTCCAATTATCACAGTTTCTCTAAGGGTAAGATATGATTACATGTACCATGGTTTCAAATTTGCACTCCTGTCACAAATCTACGAACTCTTCTAAGTGCACATTGTGGATAAAAAAATCGGACAAATAACATGAACTTTACTGTTGCGACTTGTGCTTACCTATACTGCTTCATTCTACTAATGCGGATCTCATTTGCATCTGTTGGATGGATTTTAGGAGACGATGATATTTTCATTCCCGTCAACTTCTTGTAACGTTAAGCTCTGATTTTTATGTAAGTCTGTAAGCTCCGATTTTGTGTAAAGTCTAGTACAAAATGCCGATTCTTTTAATATTTTTTTCTGGACTTTGTTACATGAAACCTGTGCATATACAGATATCTCCATTTAAATTACAGGTTTTTTATTTCTGCAAAACCAAGTCATATCTTTTGTTTCATTGTTTCTGGTACACTCCCCTAAACGAAAAAAGTTTTCCACGACACTGCTTCATATTAATAACCTTCATCCCCTCCAATACAAATTAACACCACAAAGAGAATGAAATTTTGACAAAAATATAGTAAGGATTTGAAGTTTTTATGTATTATATAATGAACCAACAGTATACCAGCATGCTCGTAGAATTGTTCTATTCTGATACCTTGTGCAATTTATTCCTTTCTTTTACAGAGTGCTCCTTTTAGAAACATATAGCCGACAATGTTCCGATTTGACATTTGTTTTTTGCATGTTTTTACATTGACTGTACATATTTTTGCATTGCGTTTTCTACTTCACATTATTTATTCTAGCTAACAGTGAACAAAATCATTCTAAGAGCGCATGTGAATCGCTGAACGTAGTTTTTTTTATAAACTGAACATATAAACTCGAACTAGAAGTGCATTTAGTGTATTGTACATCGCAAACATAAGAATACCCCAAAAGTACCCACTACAAACATTGAACCACGCACAGTCAGTGTGGGTAATGTTATTTTGAACTCTTACCCTCTCTTTTTGCATATCTCGTGCGAACAATACTGCACCTTTTTGATACACTTGACAAAAAAACGCGTCCCAAACGAAAAATCATTTTTTGATTCCGTCCTGCGACTCTTTTGCGTACCGAACAATCTGAAACACGAATCTCGCTGTCGTTCGCGTCATGGCCGAATCACCTGACACGCAGCGTCGCCGGGAGGAATGCGAGCGGAAGGCGCGTCGCGGCGAAATGGATCCTCGGCTGGAGTTTACTTTTCAGCTGTTGATGGATGCCACTGGATTGCCGCGCCATCAGATCATGGATCACATCTTCGAGGGAAATATGGTCAGTATATGCATAGTTAAATGAAGGTTTGAATAAACATAGTAGCCCTTTGAAGTAGTGAAGCAAAATGAAACAGTTGTCAAAACGATTCATAAGATCAAATTTAAAAATTAGTTGCTGCCTGCCAGGTATCTGCCACGCCGCCATGATTTCTATGCCAACATCTAAAACGTCGCGTTAGGGTCGATCCACAATAAACAGAATCAATTTAATTCGACACAATTTCGTGATACTCGAGTTCGTTTAATTTGTTGGTGAATCATGATGAAGTTTTTGTTATTCACCGACATGTCCAAAACAACACTTTTCATTTATTGGCGGTGCAATACGTAAACTTTTTAACAAACATCTGATGATTGAGGCATGTCGTGCCGTGTCTGAATAGTGAAGGTCGAGCTTCGAGCAAAACGAGCAGAACAATTTGAACTGTCAGTGGGGCCCATAATTTGTGTGCCCGCTGAGATGTTGACTTATGTCAGTTCAATACAAATGGGATAGGGGTGCCATATACGTGCTGCCTGCAATGCTGTTCGTACCCGCAACACCGGTCGAATTGAACTCTGGGACTGGGATGACACTGTCCATGCATATCAATTGTGGTTCTCCATAAATCTCAACTGTGTTTCTTGTATTAATTTATACTTTTTTCTTAAAATCACCAACCACAGTTGGACGAGATAAATCAGCTCTTTCTGCCGAACATGCGCAACAAGCTGATGTGGTTTTATCAGGAAGTGGACGAGGTGGACATGCCAGTCGAGCGTGACATAAACAAACCGGGACCGTCCAGGGCAGGAGCTTCCAGTTCCTCCAAAACGCCCCAGAGTGCAATGGGTGGGGCGGTACAGAGGCCACACAAGCTTTTCATCACCGATGGCTGGAGTTGCGCGTTCACCGGCATTTGTATCTACATGTTTCGCATCAATATTCAGAAGCAGTTACCAGAGGAAGGATTTCATAAAGATCTGTAAGTTTAGAATATATTTAGCGGTAGTTTTTGGCATATCGTATTATTTTTAGATTTGTGATTTCGATAATTGTATTTTTGAACAAATTATATTTATATGGAAAATTGTTAGTTTCATTTCCAGCTTGGATCATTATCTATCTGATCGTTAGCACAATTATAGCTAGATAATAAAGATACAAAATTCAATCACGAGGGTAACAATTAAAAATAACGACAATTATCGCCGAAACAAAGTGGGAGTCATTGGCGCTGACAACCGGTGAGTGTTGTTGTTCGTACGTGCAAGCATTACGTTCCATAATTTAATCCTTTCTCGCGAGATTGGCATCCAGGGAAATGCGCGATAGAAGCAAATAGATTTGCATAAAAATTAGTTTTTCTTGTACCACCTTCAGCGTTTCGGTTTAATAGCGAAGCGATGGTGCGTGAACTTGCGTTCCTACTTGCCTCAGCTGGCGGTCCCTGTTGGTGTCTTTTATTATGATATCAGCTCTGGCTCCCTCCCAGCTATATAGCGAGAAAAAGCTTCACAGGGAGTGATGGTTTGCCTCATGGGGTTCCTTTAGTGCTGTCCCATCTGAAAGCGATTTATATTGGGCTGATAGGCAGCGGTTTAGTGACAGTGGTCAGACTTCATCTCAGAGACAATTGGATGTCGCAATAATTAAATAAACAAACATTAAATAAGCGCAATGTTTTATATAATATTTAATTTTATTTGCAATGCTAGTTTCTCTATGAAAACTAAGATTTAACATCAAGTGATTACCGCTGTCCTGGTTATTCAAGTCGGTGTTCTGTGAAGTTAAACTGAGGACGGTTTGCTGTGTAGCAGGTTGTTAAGTTTAATTTGAATCAAATAAAATAATTGCAATACCACTTGATCCGGAACGCGGACCATTAGAGGAAGAGGTGGACGAAAGAAGACGTTCGACTTGGTTGTAATAAAAATATGAAAATGTGTTAAATGAAGAATGAAATGGAAGGGCATTAAATTAATTTGTTCGCCCCTATCGAGTACTCACCGTAACATGACGTGGGTTGGCGTGATCGGATGGACTTTCTATACAGGTACCTACATGATTACGTTGGCGGCAATTGACGTTCTGCGAAATAATCTGCAGAATGTCACTTTCGTGCTTTTCCAGTCATTGTTTTAATTACAAAATAAGTGTAGAGGTATGCGTTTTGTCTTTATCGCTTCAGAACCGTAGCTCTTAACTAAGACACAAAACGGAAACACTTAGGGACGCTACGATACTTTTAGTGGTGATTTTGCGTGGCTTAATTTTGGTTGTCACGGTAAAGATGGACACGTCTATCATTACCAGGACACATGTTAGTGAACTCGGGTGATTCGTAGTTATACTGCCTAAGCTCGACCCTCATTAACAGAAGACAAAGATTAAGGCCGCACGATATTAAGCCTGTTCTAATGACCCTGTCACCTCTAGTTTTCCTGTTTACTTCACATCCTTGCTCTCACTTGAGTACTATGGCTCTAATTTTCATAACTTTCCCTACCCAGTAATCTCTAGCTAATTGAATGACGTTAAAATGTAAAAAAAATGCTTTCAATACTAGTACGAAATCGATGCTCTTGTTCCCGATACTCGATTATTTGCTATCGATACTTCAAGCATGATGTTTTACCGATATCAACATAATGTTTACAGCATCGAAAATATTCTAAGTCACCCGAGATGTACAGTAGGGTGGGATAAAAATTAGATTCCAACTACGAGCAACTTTTTAGGTACCATTTGGGTCCTAGAACAACTGTGCAAATTCTTAGCTCGATCGGTGAAACTATATTTTTGCGCCCACTGTTTAAAGTTTACATGGGATTTTACTTATTTTTTCACGTGCTTACAAGCTTCGTTTCGATTGGCCGGTTTTTTATGCGGTCCCCTACTCAGTTCTCTGTTGCAGTCTACACGACTAGTCCTCGGCGGTGGATCTAGCTTATTCCTACTGAGAGTTCCCTGGCGGTGATTGCTCTCCCAAAACCGTTGCTCGACGTTCATAACGCCGTTTCCACTGTAAGACGGTCATGATCTACATAATAACTCTATTGACTGCGTTCAACGTTTTTACATTGCCTGTCAATCTGTAGGCTACATTATCCGCTCTCTGCACGTCGCTTCAAACCTCGGGCATTCGAAGACCACATGCTCCGGTGTCTTCTCGACGTTCTCACACTGCGGGCACATTGATTACGTTGCGTACACGAACCGATGAAGATACTTCCTGAAGCAGCCGTGGCCCGACAGGAGCTGTTTCAGGTGGAAGGTCATCTCTCCGTGCTTTCTATTGACTCACATCGACAGGTTTGGGATGACCCGGTAGGTCCACTTTTCTTTCTCCGTATTGTTCCATTCTTGATGCCACGTCACCATCGAATTGATTCTCAGCATCTTCCTCGCGTTTCTTACATTTCATTGATTGTAGCATTTCATTTTCCGCCAGGGTGATGCAGATGGGGATCATCTCGGCGATAACGTATACTGCCTCCGAAGATACGCAATCGTACGACCTCCAGCCGGAACATCCTGTTCAGCTTTTCGAGGTTCCACTTGATTTTCAGCACCGTACCACAGGTTGGAACTCCATATCGCGGTATCGATGAAAAAACACTAGATAGCAGACCGACTTTTCGCAGGTGAAATCAACGTGGTTGTTAAAGTCTTAACCGGTCGTCGATTATCACTCCCAATTGCTTCAGTGCACGCTTCGATGCAATCACGTGCTCTGTCGAGACGCGCTCGACTGTGATCTGTATCCGCTAAACCGCTTTGCAGCAACACTTCCGTCTTCTTGTGAGCTATTTGCAGCTTGACCCGTTCATCCACCTCTCGATCGCGTCTAGTGTCTCCCTCACTTTTCCAAGTGTCTCACTCATCACCGTTAGTGACACGTCCGCGAAATGCATAATTTTCTTTTCATTTCTTACATCCCGTTCCATAGCATTATACGAACTATGACATGGATTAGGATACATAAATCGCCTGTCTCTAGTCAAAAGATAATAATGTCTCCACTTGCTTCCTAACTCTTCGAAATTATGTAGTTACCGTTAAAATTATTATCTGACACGGCACTATAAGTTTAAGAGCGAGTGAAGGCGCTTTAACCTAGGCTTATTAGCCAGGGCAAGGTGGAAATACCTCTGTCCCATCCCAAAGGACCAAAGGAGTGACATTAACCTTCTTAGCCAAGTCACTCCCAACGATTTATTATATCCCCTTTAAACTGAAACGGTTGTACGGTTGTCCTGGTTTCTTCCTCCTTTAAGATTCAAAACAATTCGTTAATTAAATTATTCACTAAATGAATAATTCAATTGCCGTCTAATTTTGAAACATCTTCAAACCCAACTCTGCACAGTAGGCCTGGCCGTTTTAATATTTGCGACACATGAAAATATGCTTCAAATATTAATGGTGACAAGAAAAACATTTCAGACTAACTGTGGTGTTTTCCAAGATGCTTTTCAATACTGGCTGTGTAAGGGTTAGAATAGAATAGAATCATTTCTTACATCCCGTTCCATAGAGTTGGACCAAGAATGGAGCCCTGTGGAACGCCCGCTGCGACTCACATTGACTTCTGCCCTTCGTTCGTCTCGTTCAGCAGTACTCTACTCTGGAAGTAGCTCTTCAGGATCTGGATCATTCTTCTGTATAGCCCAGCGGCATTGGGCTGTACGCGGTTGGATTGTCCGGTGACTTCCCTGACTTTGGCAACAACACCAGCCTCTGTACTTTCCACAGTTCGGGGAAATTTCTATCATTTAAACACTTCTACAGTAGCATCCTGAACATGTCCGGATATGCCAGGATCGCAGCTTTCAGCGCCACGTTTGTTATTCCGTCCGAACCGGGGGCTTTCTTTGATTTTAGTCGCTTCGACGCTTCTTTGAGCTCGTCGTTAGTCGCCTGCCACTCGGTTGTGTTTGCTCCTTGCCGTACGGTGTCGGTGACCAGGTAGTTGGATCGTGCTTCGGGAAGAGACTCTCAACGATTATCTTTAGCTTACCCGGGCATATTTCAGCTGTTGTCGACGGGGAACGCGATCTTCGTTCTTTCACCCGCGCCTTCAGCTGTTAGCACTCATTCCAGTTGCCCCGGTGTACATTCCAGACGAATGAATCGAGGAGTGCCGGTCAGCCTTCCGTGCCTAAAATCGTCGCCCATCCACTTATACTATCAAAATGTGGGAGGCATGAATTCCTGTGCAAATACCTATCGCCTAGCTACCTCGGACTGCTGTTACGACATCATCGCATTGACAGAAACATGGCTAAATGAGCAGACTCTTTCCAGCCAGGTGATTTCTTCTGACTACGAGGTTCTCAGATGTGATCGTGGCCCTCTCAATAGCAACAAATCCTCCGGTGGCGGTGTTTTGCTCGCTGTGCGTCGTGAATTAAAAGTTCAACATATAACAAATGACGCTTGGAGCAGCATCGAACAAGTATGGGCAGCGATAAAATTGGGCAATCGAACATTATATATATGTGTGCTTTATTTCCCTCCCGATAAAATTCGCGACTCTGCACTAGTTGATTCTCATTCTGAATCATTGACTTCTGTTTCCGCGATGGCGCAACTCACTGACGAAATCATGATTCTCGGCGATTTCAACCTTTCTACAATAAAGTGGCGTTCCGTTCATAACGGATTTCTACAACCCGACCTAGACGAATCTGTTTTTCATCCTGGCAGCATTACTCTTCTGGATGGCTATAGCACGGCTACACTTCAGCAGATCAAGAGCACCACGAACGAGAACGACCGGATTTCAGATCTATGCTTCGTTAATGCCAGAGATCAATCGCCTCATATTTCCACCGCCCTCACCCCGCTAGTAAAGTATGTTCGCCACCATCCGCCTCTACATCTTACACTCCAGGACGTACCGCCTATGAAGTTTTCGAGCCACGCTCCCACCGTGTGTTACAATTATAAGCGGGCCGACTATAGCAGCATTTTGAATATTTTACAAAGTATTAACTGGGATTCTGTGCTAAGCAAGGATGATGTGAACTCCGCCGCTGAACGTTCTGCCATATAATGAGCTACCTTATCGATCGTCATGTCCCAAAGTGTAATCAACGAAGTGATCAACCCCCCTGGCAGACAGCCGAGCTACGTCGGCTAAAAACTGCGAAAAGAGCAGCATTACGAAAGTTTACCAAACGCCGTACCTTGTCACTGAGAGCTTATTATGTAAGGCTCAATAACGATTTTAAAAAACTGAAGTTTTTGTTTTTCAAACTATCA